>NC_071503.1:61170413-61473443 GCF_028408465.1 Anastrepha ludens | reverse complement strand
CGCGATTGGATCACGGAAAAAGGGTTAAAAATTGATCCAAAGTTTTTCACACAGGCGGACTACGAGCTCTATATTTTATACATAAAAAAAAATTCTGACGTGTACATGAAAATCGCCGATACACGTGTATTTTTATTTTTTGACCCCTTTCCGAAAAAGTAATATATATTTGGTTCATAGGACAGAAAAAAAGTTCGTGTTTGTAACGCAGTGTTATTAGTTTATATATGTAAACGAGGTTCGCCACCCAAACAATAATATTAATAATAATATATACCGAATAGCAAAGAGCGCTGAGTAAACAAACAACAAACATCACTTATCATCACAAATAGGAATAGTATAAATAGATGTAAGATTAATATATAAAGCAGTTCTGAAAATAAATGAATTCAAAAAGGAGTTCCGCTCAGAAAACGATACATATATTTTTATTATTTTCTCCACGCGGACACTTAACTGGGGGCTCAACCGATTTAAGCCGTCTATTTAAAAAAAAAAAAAAAGAAGTAAAAAAAAAATCCCACGGGGAATAAGACTCCCAACACTAAATATTTGAGAAAAGTGTATAAATAATTAATAAATAAAAATTTAGAGCTTGAGGTTAAACCTTATGGTCACAAAAACTGGATACGCTACGAAAAATAAGGGAAGCAAAGGAATGAAAACATACGCTAACCAGAAGGTGGTAACGCCCGCATTCTTGGGCTAAACTCAAAATATACCAGCGGTACCTTGTACAGCCATAACCCAGGAAATCTGGAAGCAGCATACGCCACGGCCTGTACCATTTCAATGTGAATGAAGAATTTGAGACACCGTTCAGACTACAAAATAACAGCAGACAGTTTCAACATAATACGAACCGGAACACCTACCCACAACAGCATCGAGATGAAAGGTATTACAAGCCAAACGTAAGGATGCAGGGCGGCAACTACCAGGCAATGAGTTTTAATAAATATAACCAACAACAGCAACGGCAACAGCAACAACAGCTATCCCAATGGACGTGGCCAATTCGAGACAATATGCAAACAACAAGAAATAATGCCCCTTTTTGGGTGTTTGGCCGAGCTCCTCCTCCTATTTGTGGCACGCCCGTTACCTTATTAGTCGACACTGGTTCCACTAACAATTACATAAATATGAATTGTAGCATAGGAAAATCAATTTTAATGAAATCACTTTAAACAAAAACGTTACATGGTTACTCAATTATAGATTCTAAAAAAATAATAACGATGGACGGGCATCATTTAACCTTGTTTGAAATTAAAGAGTTAAACGACTTTGACATGATACTCGGAGAACAGGGATTACGCTAAATAAGGGCAGAAACTAGTTTATTTGATTATAGTCTGAAATATCAAAAAAGGAAGGCATTAAGGGGTTATACGCAGTTATGAAGCAAATAAAAGACGGGTTGTCAAGGATTTATCCTGAAGAAACTTCAGAATATTTAAATTTGAAAATTTTTGGCGGTTATAAAAGCATCCTTCAAGAACGTAACAAAATTTTTTATTTATGAAAATGTTGATTATAGAGCGCGCTGCAGGCGATATCTGGAACCTCCTTTAAAAAAAGACGATTTACGGTGTACATCGTAACTCAGGATTGGATTATAAGAAAGTCTGAGAATTGATACAATTTTTTTTTTTTTAATTTTACATATTAAAAACATTTCCACGAGTCTGCCTGCAGAAATTCAGCGCGATTGGATCACGGAAAAAGGGTTAAAAATTGATCCAAAGTTTTTCACACAGGCGGACTACGAGCTCTATATTTTATACATAAAAAAAAATTCTGACGTGTACATGAAAATCGCCGATACACGTGTATTTTTATTTTTTGACCCCTTTCCGAAAAAGTATATTTGGTTCATAGGACAGAAAAAATTAATTTTACATATTAAAAACATTTCCACGAGTCTGCCTGCAGAAATTCAGCGCGATTGAATCACGGAAAAAGGATTAAAAATTGATCCAAAGTTTTTCACACAGGCGGACTACGAGCTCTATATTTTATACATAAAAAAAAATTCTGACGTGTACATGAAAATCGCCGATACACGTGTATTTTTATTTTTTGACCCCTTTCCGAAAAAGTATATTTGGTTCATAGGACAGAAAAAAAGTTCGTGTTTGTAACGCAGTGTTATTAGTTTATATATGTAAACGAGGTTCGCCACCCAAACAATAATATTAATAATAATATATACCGAATAGCAAAGAGCGCTGAGTAAACAAACAACAAACATCACTTATCATCACAAATAGGAATAGTATAAATAGATGTAAGATTAATATATAAAGCAGTTCTGAAAATAAATGAATTCAAAAAGGAGTTCCGCTCAGAAAACGATACATATATTTTTATTATTTTCTCCACGCGGACACTTAACTGGGGGCTCAACCGATTTAAGCCGTCTATTTAAAAAAAAAAAAAAGAAGTAAAAAAAAATCCCACGGGGAATAAGACTCCCAACACTAAATATTTGAGAAAAGTGTATAAATAATTAATAAATAAAAATTTAGAGCTTGAGGTTAAACCTTATGGTCACAAAAACTGGATACGCTACGAAAAATAAGGGAAGCAAAGGAATGAAAACATACGCTAACCAGAAGGTGGTAACGCCCGCATTCTTGGGCTAAACTCAAAATATACCAGCGGTACCTTGTACAGCCATAACCCAGGAAATCTGGAAGCAGCATACGCCACGGCCTGTACCATTTCAATGTGAATGAAGAATTTGAGACACCGTTCAGACTACAAAATAACAGCAGACAGTTTCAACATAATACAAACCGGAACACCTACCCACAACAACATCGAGATGAAAGGTATTACAAGCCAAACGTAAGGATGCAGGGCGGCAACTACCAGGCAATGAGTTTTAATAAATATAACCAACAACAGCAACGGCAACAGCAACAACAGCTATCCCAATGGACGTGGCCAATTCGAGACAATATGCAAACAACAAGAAATAATGCCCCTTTTTGGGTGTTTGGCCGAGCTCCTCCTCCTATTTGTGGCACGCCCGTTACCTTATTAGTCGACACTGGTTCCACTAACAATTACATAAATATGAATTGTAGCATAGGAAAATCAATTTTAATGAAATCACTTTAAACAAAAACGTTACATGGTTACTCAATTATAGATTCTAAAAAAATAATAACGATGGACGGGCATCATTTAACCTTGTTTGAAATTAAAGAGTTAAACGACTTTGACATGATACTCGGAGAACAGGGATTACGCTAAATAAGGGCAGAAACTAGTTTATTTGATTATAGTCTGAAATATCAAAAAAGGAAGGCATTAAGGGGTTATACGCAGTTATGAAGCAAATAAAAGACGGGTTGTCAAGGATTTATCCTGAAGAAACTTCAGAATATTTAAATTTGAAAATTTTTGGCGGTTATAAAAGCATCCTTCAAGAACGTAACAAAATTTTTTATTTATGAAAATGTTGATTATAGAGCGCGCTGCAGGCGATATCTGGAACCTCCTTTAAAAAAAGACGATTTACGGTGTACATCGTAACTCAGGATTGGATTATAAGAAAGTCTGAGAATTGATACAATTTTTTTTTTTTAATTTTACATATTAAAAACATTTCCACGAGTCTGCCTGCAGAAATTCAGCGCGATTGGATCACGGAAAAAGGGTTAAAAATTGATCCAAAGTTTTTCACACAGGCGGACTACGAGCTCTATATTTTATACATAAAAAAAAATTCTGACGTGTACATGAAAATCGCCGATACACGTGTATTTTTATTTTTTGACCCCTTTCCGAAAAAGTAATATATATTTGGTTCATAGGACAGAAAAAAAGTTCGTGTTTGTAACGCAGTGTTATTAGTTTATATATGTAAACGAGGTTCGCCACCCAAACAATAATATTAATAATAATATATACCGAATAGCAAAGAGCGCTGAGTAAACAAACAACAAACATCACTTATCATCACAAATAGGAATAGTATAAATAGATGTAAGATTAATATATAAAGCAGTTCTGAAAATAAATGAATTCAAAAAGGAGTTCCGCTCAGAAAACGATACATATATTTTTATTATTTTCTCCACGCGGACACTTAACTGGGGGCTCAACCGATTTAAGCCGTCTATTTAAAAAAAAAAAAAAGAAGTAAAAAAAAATCCCACGGGGAATAAGACTCCCAACACTAAATATTTGAGAAAAGTGTATAAATAATTAATAAATAAAAATTTAGAGCTTGAGGTTAAACCTTATGGTCACAAAAACTGGATACGCTACGAAAAATAAGGGAAGCAAAGGAATGAAAACATACGCTAACCAGAAGGTGGTAACGCCCGCATTCTTGGGCTAAACTCAAAATATACCAGCGGTACCTTGTACAGCCATAACCCAGGAAATCTGGAAGCAGCATACGCCACGGCCTGTACCATTTCAATGTGAATGAAGAATTTGAGACACCGTTCAGACTACAAAATAACAGCAGACAGTTTCAACATAATACGAACCGGAACACCTACCCACAACAGCATCGAGATGAAAGGTATTACAAGCCAAACGTAAGGATGCAGGGCGGCAACTACCAGGCAATGAGTTTTAATAAATATAACCAACAACAGCAACGGCAACAGCAACAACAGCTATCCCAATGGACGTGGCCAATTCGAGACAATATGCAAACAACAAGAAATAATGCCCCTTTTTGGGTGTTTGGCCGAGCTCCTCCTCCTATTTGTGGCACGCCCGTTACCTTATTAGTCGACACTGGTTCCACTAACAATTACATAAATATGAATTGTAGCATAGGAAAATCAATTTTAATGAAATCACTTTAAACAAAAACGTTACATGGTTACTCAATTATAGATTCTAAAAAAATAATAACGATGGACGGGCATCATTTAACCTTGTTTGAAATTAAAGAGTTAAACGACTTTGACATGATACTCGGAGAACAGGGATTACGCTAAATAAGGGCAGAAACTAGTTTATTTGATTATAGTCTGAAATATCAAAAAAGGAAGGCATTAAGGGGTTATACGCAGTTATGAAGCAAATAAAAGACGGGTTGTCAAGGATTTATCCTGAAGAAACTTCAGAATATTTAAATTTGAAAATTTTTGGCGGTTATAAAAGCATCCTTCAAGAACGTAACAAAATTTTTTATTTATGAAAATGTTGATTATAGAGCGCGCTGCAGGCGATATCTGGAACCTCCTTTAAAAAAAGACGATTTACGGTGTACATCGTAACTCAGGATTGGATTATAAGAAAGTCTGAGAATTGATACAATTTTTTTTTTTTTAATTTTACATATTAAAAACATTTCCACGAGTCTGCCTGCAGAAATTCAGCGCGATTGGATCACGGAAAAAGGGTTAAAAATTGATCCAAAGTTTTTCACACAGGCGGACTACGAGCTCTATATTTTATACATAAAAAAAAATTCTGACGTGTACATGAAAATCGCCGATACACGTGTATTTTTATTTTTTGACCCCTTTCCGAAAAAGTATATTTGGTTCATAGGACAGAAAAAAAGTTCGTGTTTGTAACGCAGTGTTATTAGTTTATATATGTAAACGAGGTTCGCCACCCAAACAATAATATTAATAATAATATATACCGAATAGCAAAGAGCGCTGAGTAAACAAACAACAAACATCACTTATCATCACAAATAGGAATAGTATAAATAGATGTAAGATTAATATATAAAGCAGTTCTGAAAATAAATGAATTCAAAAAGGAGTTCCGCTCAGAAAACGATACATATATTTTTATTATTTTCTCCACGCGGACACTTAACTGGGGGCTCAACCGATTTAAGCCGTCTATTTAAAAAAAAAAAAAAGAAGTAAAAAAAAATCCCACGGGGAATAAGACTCCCAACACTAAATATTTGAGAAAAGTGTATAAATAATTAATAAATAAAAATTTAGAGCTTGAGGTTAAACCTTATGGTCACAAAAACTGGATACGCTACGAAAAATAAGGGAAGCAAAGGAATGAAAACATACGCTAACCAGAAGGTGGTAACGCCCGCATTCTTGGGCTAAACTCAAAATATACCAGCGGTACCTTGTACAGCCATAACCCAGGAAATCTGGAAGCAGCATACGCCACGGCCTGTACCATTTCAATGTGAATGAAGAATTTGAGACACCGTTCAGACTACAAAATAACAGCAGACAGTTTCAACATAATACAAACCGGAACACCTACCCACAACAACATCGAGATGAAAGGTATTACAAGCCAAACGTAAGGATGCAGGGCGGCAACTACCAGGCAATGAGTTTTAATAAATATAACCAACAACAGCAACGGCAACAGCAACAACAGCTATCCCAATGGACGTGGCCAATTCGAGACAATATGCAAACAACAAGAAATAATGCCCCTTTTTGGGTGTTTGGCCGAGCTCCTCCTCCTATTTGTGGCACGCCCGTTACCTTATTAGTCGACACTGGTTCCACTAACAATTACATAAATATGAATTGTAGCATAGGAAAATCAATTTTAATGAAATCACTTTAAACAAAAACGTTACATGGTTACTCAATTATAGATTCTAAAAAAATAATAACGATGGACGGGCATCATTTAACCTTGTTTGAAATTAAAGAGTTAAACGACTTTGACATGATACTCGGAGAACAGGGATTACGCTAAATAAGGGCAGAAACTAGTTTATTTGATTATAGTCTGAAATATCAAAAAAGGAAGGCATTAAGGGGTTATACGCAGTTATGAAGCAAATAAAAGACGGGTTGTCAAGGATTTATCCTGAAGAAACTTCAGAATATTTAAATTTGAAAATTTTTGGCGGTTATAAAAGCATCCTTCAAGAACGTAACAAAATTTTTTATTTATGAAAATGTTGATTATAGAGCGCGCTGCAGGCGATATCTGGAACCTCCTTTAAAAAAAGACGATTTACGGTGTACATCGTAACTCAGGATTGGATTATAAGAAAGTCTGAGAATTGATACAATTTTTTTTTTTTAATTTTACATATTAAAAACATTTCCACGAGTCTGCCTGCAGAAATTCAGCGCGATTGGATCACGGAAAAAGGGTTAAAAATTGATCCAAAGTTTTTCACACAGGCGGACTACGAGCTCTATATTTTATACATAAAAAAAAATTCTGACGTGTACATGAAAATCGCCGATACACGTGTATTTTTATTTTTTGACCCCTTTCCGAAAAAGTAATATATATTTGGTTCATAGGACAGAAAAAAAGTTCGTGTTTGTAACGCAGTGTTATTAGTTTATATATGTAAACGAGGTTCGCCACCCAAACAATAATATTAATAATAATATATACCGAATAGCAAAGAGCGCTGAGTAAACAAACAACAAACATCACTTATCATCACAAATAGGAATAGTATAAATAGATGTAAGATTAATATATAAAGCAGTTCTGAAAATAAATGAATTCAAAAAGGAGTTCCGCTCAGAAAACGATACATATATTTTTATTATTTTCTCCACGCGGACACTTAACTGGGGGCTCAACCGATTTAAGCCGTCTATTTAAAAAAAAAAAAAAAGAAGTAAAAAAAAAATCCCACGGGGAATAAGACTCCCAACACTAAATATTTGAGAAAAGTGTATAAATAATTAATAAATAAAAATTTAGAGCTTGAGGTTAAACCTTATGGTCACAAAAACTGGATACGCTACGAAAAATAAGGGAAGCAAAGGAATGAAAACATACGCTAACCAGAAGGTGGTAACGCCCGCATTCTTGGGCTAAACTCAAAATATACCAGCGGTACCTTGTACAGCCATAACCCAGGAAATCTGGAAGCAGCATACGCCACGGCCTGTACCATTTCAATGTGAATGAAGAATTTGAGACACCGTTCAGACTACAAAATAACAGCAGACAGTTTCAACATAATACGAACCGGAACACCTACCCACAACAGCATCGAGATGAAAGGTATTACAAGCCAAACGTAAGGATGCAGGGCGGCAACTACCAGGCAATGAGTTTTAATAAATATAACCAACAACAGCAACGGCAACAGCAACAACAGCTATCCCAATGGACGTGGCCAATTCGAGACAATATGCAAACAACAAGAAATAATGCCCCTTTTTGGGTGTTTGGCCGAGCTCCTCCTCCTATTTGTGGCACGCCCGTTACCTTATTAGTCGACACTGGTTCCACTAACAATTACATAAATATGAATTGTAGCATAGGAAAATCAATTTTAATGAAATCACTTTAAACAAAAACGTTACATGGTTACTCAATTATAGATTCTAAAAAAATAATAACGATGGACGGGCATCATTTAACCTTGTTTGAAATTAAAGAGTTAAACGACTTTGACATGATACTCGGAGAACAGGGATTACGCTAAATAAGGGCAGAAACTAGTTTATTTGATTATAGTCTGAAATATCAAAAAAGGAAGGCATTAAGGGGTTATACGCAGTTATGAAGCAAATAAAAGACGGGTTGTCAAGGATTTATCCTGAAGAAACTTCAGAATATTTAAATTTGAAAATTTTTGGCGGTTATAAAAGCATCCTTCAAGAACGTAACAAAATTTTTTATTTATGAAAATGTTGATTATAGAGCGCGCTGCAGGCGATATCTGGAACCTCCTTTAAAAAAAGACGATTTACGGTGTACATCGTAACTCAGGATTGGATTATAAGAAAGTCTGAGAATTGATACAATTTTTTTTTTTTTAATTTTACATATTAAAAACATTTCCACGAGTCTGCCTGCAGAAATTCAGCGCGATTGGATCACGGAAAAAGGGTTAAAAATTGATCCAAAGTTTTTCACACAGGCGGACTACGAGCTCTATATTTTATACATAAAAAAAAATTCTGACGTGTACATGAAAATCGCCGATACACGTGTATTTTTATTTTTTGACCCCTTTCCGAAAAAGTATATTTGGTTCATAGGACAGAAAAAATTAATTTTACATATTAAAAACATTTCCACGAGTCTGCCTGCAGAAATTCAGCGCGATTGAATCACGGAAAAAGGATTAAAAATTGATCCAAAGTTTTTCACACAGGCGGACTACGAGCTCTATATTTTATACATAAAAAAAAATTCTGACGTGTACATGAAAATCGCCGATACACGTGTATTTTTATTTTTTGACCCCTTTCCGAAAAAGTATATTTGGTTCATAGGACAGAAAAAAAGTTCGTGTTTGTAACGCAGTGTTATTAGTTTATATATGTAAACGAGGTTCGCCACCCAAACAATAATATTAATAATAATATATACCGAATAGCAAAGAGCGCTGAGTAAACAAACAACAAACATCACTTATCATCACAAATAGGAATAGTATAAATAGATGTAAGATTAATATATAAAGCAGTTCTGAAAATAAATGAATTCAAAAAGGAGTTCCGCTCAGAAAACGATACATATATTTTTATTATTTTCTCCACGCGGACACTTAACTGGGGGCTCAACCGATTTAAGCCGTCTATTTAAAAAAAAAAAAAAGAAGTAAAAAAAAATCCCACGGGGAATAAGACTCCCAACACTAAATATTTGAGAAAAGTGTATAAATAATTAATAAATAAAAATTTAGAGCTTGAGGTTAAACCTTATGGTCACAAAAACTGGATACGCTACGAAAAATAAGGGAAGCAAAGGAATGAAAACATACGCTAACCAGAAGGTGGTAACGCCCGCATTCTTGGGCTAAACTCAAAATATACCAGCGGTACCTTGTACAGCCATAACCCAGGAAATCTGGAAGCAGCATACGCCACGGCCTGTACCATTTCAATGTGAATGAAGAATTTGAGACACCGTTCAGACTACAAAATAACAGCAGACAGTTTCAACATAATACAAACCGGAACACCTACCCACAACAACATCGAGATGAAAGGTATTACAAGCCAAACGTAAGGATGCAGGGCGGCAACTACCAGGCAATGAGTTTTAATAAATATAACCAACAACAGCAACGGCAACAGCAACAACAGCTATCCCAATGGACGTGGCCAATTCGAGACAATATGCAAACAACAAGAAATAATGCCCCTTTTTGGGTGTTTGGCCGAGCTCCTCCTCCTATTTGTGGCACGCCCGTTACCTTATTAGTCGACACTGGTTCCACTAACAATTACATAAATATGAATTGTAGCATAGGAAAATCAATTTTAATGAAATCACTTTAAACAAAAACGTTACATGGTTACTCAATTATAGATTCTAAAAAAATAATAACGATGGACGGGCATCATTTAACCTTGTTTGAAATTAAAGAGTTAAACGACTTTGACATGATACTCGGAGAACAGGGATTACGCTAAATAAGGGCAGAAACTAGTTTATTTGATTATAGTCTGAAATATCAAAAAAGGAAGGCATTAAGGGGTTATACGCAGTTATGAAGCAAATAAAAGACGGGTTGTCAAGGATTTATCCTGAAGAAACTTCAGAATATTTAAATTTGAAAATTTTTGGCGGTTATAAAAGCATCCTTCAAGAACGTAACAAAATTTTTTATTTATGAAAATGTTGATTATAGAGCGCGCTGCAGGCGATATCTGGAACCTCCTTTAAAAAAAGACGATTTACGGTGTACATCGTAACTCAGGATTGGATTATAAGAAAGTCTGAGAATTGATACAATTTTTTTTTTTTAATTTTACATATTAAAAACATTTCCACGAGTCTGCCTGCAGAAATTCAGCGCGATTGGATCACGGAAAAAGGGTTAAAAATTGATCCAAAGTTTTTCACACAGGCGGACTACGAGCTCTATATTTTATACATAAAAAAAAATTCTGACGTGTACATGAAAATCGCCGATACACGTGTATTTTTATTTTTTGACCCCTTTCCGAAAAAGTATATTTGGTTCATAGGACAGAAAAAAAGTTCGTGTTTGTAACGCAGTGTTATTAGTTTATATATGTAAACGAGGTTCGCCACCCAAACAATAATATTAATAATAATATATACCGAATAGCAAAGAGCGCTGAGTAAACAAACAACAAACATCACTTATCATCACAAATAGGAATAGTATAAATAGATGTAAGATTAATATATAAAGCAGTTCTGAAAATAAATGAATTCAAAAAGGAGTTCCGCTCAGAAAACGATACATATATTTTTATTATTTTCTCCACGCGGACACTTAACTGGGGGCTCAACCGATTTAAGCCGTCTATTTAAAAAAAAAAAAAAGAAGTAAAAAAAAATCCCACGGGGAATAAGACTCCCAACACTAAATATTTGAGAAAAGTGTATAAATAATTAATAAATAAAAATTTAGAGCTTGAGGTTAAACCTTATGGTCACAAAAACTGGATACGCTACGAAAAATAAGGGAAGCAAAGGAATGAAAACATACGCTAACCAGAAGGTGGTAACGCCCGCATTCTTGGGCTAAACTCAAAATATACCAGCGGTACCTTGTACAGCCATAACCCAGGAAATCTGGAAGCAGCATACGCCACGGCCTGTACCATTTCAATGTGAATGAAGAATTTGAGACACCGTTCAGACTACAAAATAACAGCAGACAGTTTCAACATAATACGAACCGGAACACCTACCCACAACAGCATCGAGATGAAAGGTATTACAAGCCAAACGTAAGGATGCAGGGCGGCAACTACCAGGCAATGAGTTTTAATAAATATAACCAACAACAGCAACGGCAACAGCAACAACAGCTATCCCAATGGACGTGGCCAATTCGAGACAATATGCAAACAACAAGAAATAATGCCCCTTTTTGGGTGTTTGGCCGAGCTCCTCCTCCTATTTGTGGCACGCCCGTTACCTTATTAGTCGACACTGGTTCCACTAACAATTACATAAATATGAATTGTAGCATAGGAAAATCAATTTTAATGAAATCACTTTAAACAAAAACGTTACATGGTTACTCAATTATAGATTCTAAAAAAATAATAACGATGGACGGGCATCATTTAACCTTGTTTGAAATTAAAGAGTTAAACGACTTTGACATGATACTCGGAGAACAGGGATTACGCTAAATAAGGGCAGAAACTAGTTTATTTGATTATAGTCTGAAATATCAAAAAAGGAAGGCATTAAGGGGTTATACGCAGTTATGAAGCAAATAAAAGACGGGTTGTCAAGGATTTATCCTGAAGAAACTTCAGAATATTTAAATTTGAAAATTTTTGGCGGTTATAAAAGCATCCTTCAAGAACGTAACAAAATTTTTTATTTATGAAAATGTTGATTATAGAGCGCGCTGCAGGCGATATCTGGAACCTCCTTTAAAAAAAGACGATTTACGGTGTACATCGTAACTCAGGATTGGATTATCTGAAATCAAAAAACCAAACAAATTTTGTTAATATATTAGATTATCTAGTAATTAATCGTTCGGCTAATCAAAATAGTGAATTTTCACAAAATGGCAGCTTTTAAAAGAAATGATTTCGATTTTTACGTTAAAATTTGGCCGTAAATTGATTATAAAATGGAAAATAAGTATCAGATTTACAAAAGGAACGATTAATTACTAGAAAATGTATCTTTAAAGATTGAGTTAAAACGGTTGACCGATCAAACAAGCCGTTTTCGAGATATCGTGTACACCGACTTGAAAAATGCCGTTTTGAAAAAAACACGTTTAAAGTTTCAATACCTACCTTAAAACGTGCCGAGGCATCTCTACATATTTAGGTATAACTCCGAAAGTATAGCTTAGATCTACTTCAAATTTCGTGCGTATACTTTTGAATATATGTACATTACAAAAATGCAATAAAAAAAATCGATTTTTTTGAAAGTCATAACTGCGTATAACCCCTTAAAAATAGAACCAAAAATTAACTATACGATTAACATTGAAAAATTTAAAGATCAGGTAGATGAACTTATGAATAGTAATAATAATGCTAGTGGAACACTGCCCTTTACAACCACAATACAAACAGCTATCACAACCGAATCTGAAGACCCCATATGGACAAAACAATATCCATATCCCATGTCTGATCATGCCTTTGTCAGGAAAGAAATAGAGAAGCTTTTAAATGAAGGTATTATACAGCCAAGCAAAAGCCCATATAATTCTCTTATATGGACTGTACCAAAAAGGGCACCGACGACCAGGGTAAGCCCAAACGAAGAATGGTTGTTGACTTCCAAAAAATAATTTCTCATACGATTACTGACAGATATCCAATTCCAGATATTAATATGACAATACAAAATCTCGGAAAAGCAAAGGGTTTTTCCACAATAGATTTAGAATCAGGGTTTCATCAGATATTAATTAAAGAATGTGATCGAGAAAAGACAGCATTCTCTGTCGACGGCGCAAAGTATGAATTTATCAGAATGCCATTCGGATTAAAGAATGCACCCTCTATATTTCAACGATGCGTTGACGACATTCTTAGAGAATATATCGGGATGTTCGCGTGTGCTTATGTATATTGATGACGTTCTAATTTATTCAGCTACGCCAGGAGAACATATGGAAGACATCCGGATAATAATTAACGCACTTTATAATGCTAACATGAAAATTTCTGACGAAAAGTCAAATTTTTTCCAGGATTCAGTTAAATACCTAGGACATATTATAAAACACAATAAAATCACAGTAGATCCAAAAAAGATCGAAACTATAAAAAACTACCCACAACCAAAAAATTTTTAGGAATTACGATCTTTCTGAGGTCTTGCTAGTTATTATAGGAAGTTCATTAAAGATTTTGCCAAAATCACGAATCACCTCTAACAATTCATTTGAGAGGAGAATTAAGAATGGTATCGAAAAATCAAAGTGCTAAAGTACCAATAAAATTAGACATAGGGGCAGTAGAAGCCTTGGAAAAGATAAAAAACACCGTACCAGAGCAAGTTGAACTTTTCCAACCCGATTTTTCCAAACCATTTAGTTGAACAACCGATACTAGCAATTTCGCTATCGGGGCAGTTTTATCTCAAAATCGCCACCCGATTGCATTCATTTCACGCACACTCAATGAAACAGAACTAAACTATAGTACAAATGAGAAAGAACTACTAGCAATTGGTTGGTCCTTACAAAAACTTAGAAACTATTTGTACGGTGTAGCAAACTTAACAATTTACACGGATCACCAATCCCTAATATTTTCGATTTCTGAAAAAAATCCAAATGCGAAATTAAAACGTTGAAAGAATCATACGGTGCCAAACTTGTTTATAAACCTGGCCACCAGAATGTTGTTGCAGATGCACTTTCACGGCAGCAAATCAATAACACAACAAACTGTTTAGAACACTCACAACAAAGTTCTCCTGTTGAGACTATAAAAAAAGTTAAACAATCACTAAACTCTTTCAAAAATCAAATAATTATTTTACAAGATAACGAAAAGAATGAAGTTATTAATCAAACAACATTTCCCGGTCAATTTAGACACACAATATTTTTTAAAGACACACCGGATTTACTGTCTAAACTTAAAGACATAATCAATCCAAAAGTTACGAATGCGCTAAAAATAGAAGAGGAAATACTATTTCATCTAAAACAAGAAATTATTACCACCTTCCCAAGTCGTGCCCTGGTGCTAGCCCAAAATCAGTTAAATGACGTAACTTCTTTTAACGAACAAAGGGAAATCGTTACACAGACACATAAACGGGCACATAGGAACTATAAAAATAACATGCAAGAAATACTATTAAACCATTAATGGCCAAATATTAAAGAGATGTGCCGCAAAGAAGCCGTAGATTGTGAAATATGTCTACAGCACAAATACGAGAGACAACCAAATAAACAACCTATTAGAAAAACAGTGATACAGTTTACAGCCGAACAGATCGTCGCAATAAACTTGCAACGAAATACAACAAACACAAAGTGAAAGAAGATCGTGGGACACAATCCTAACAGTTAGGGAGAAAATTATACATAAAGAGAGTATAAGAAAAAATTGCACACCATGCAAAGAATAGTTTTCATACCTTTGGTGATAATTACCTACGGGTTTTGCGATAGGATCGCAGACTTGACTGGTAAAAAATATATATTTACAGAGTTAGATGATGTTTATACCTCTCATCCTATCTTTACCATGTATTGAACTTATCTATAATATTAGAACCATACGAAAATATTATGCTAACTAGTTATGACTCAACTCAAAACCAAGGAAAAAATATATTAATTGATAAAATAGAAGCTTTGAAGTCACAGTTAATACCATCCGAGTATCGTGCCAAACGTGCCCTAAATTTTTTAGGATCAGTATTAAAATTTGTAACAGGAATACCAGATCACGATGATTTTGTAGAAATTAAAACAGGACTTAATCAGCTTATTAATAACTAGCAAACCCGGCCCGCTTCGCTGGGCACACTAAAATAGAATAGATATGGTTTAGAACAGAAAAGATATGGTTTTCATATTATTTATTTCTTTATTCTTTATTCAAGCGCTTTGGCATAAACAATGTTTTTTGTTTTTCTATTTGTTTTTGAGTAAATATATAATGTTGTTGGCTTCCCAACACGTGAACAGCCAACGTATAGTTGACCATGCCTGAATACTGGTTCTTCTAAATTCATCCCGCATATTTCTAAAGTTTGCCCTTGTGATTTATTGATAGTTATTGCAAATGCTAAACGAATGGGCAGTTGCAAACGCTTGAATTCAAATGGCAATTCAGGTGGAATCATTGGAGTTCTTGGTATTAGAACGTCTTCATTCTTGAATTTGCCAATTAAAGTAATTGCTAGGATAACATTATTCATCAATCGTTTGACTACTTCATTTTGTTCTTGACGTTCTTCTGATGTCGCGTTATTCCGGGCATTTCTCATGCGCCTATTATTATTTGTCGAACGACCAATATGATTACGTGATTGTCTTGGCATTTGTACTGTAATAAAAATGATTGTAATTATGGTATTCTGAGATTTTAAAACATGTTTTTTTTCAATTTTGTGGATTATATTTTCGATGAATCTGAGTTTAAAAGCCCAAGTCCACATGGTCAAGATTATTTTATTTTGTTGTGATTTTCTTAAATCATCTCTTTTCTTCTGAAAATTGTTGACAATTTGCATGATAAGACTATTAATTTTTTCATCAAAGTTACGCATTTTTCGTGGTCTTCTTTTTCAACCTTTAACATCCTTTTGTTTTTTCATTTTTTTTTTTTACCGTTTTTTTCATTCATGGCGTATCGTAGCTTATCGCATATGAACCGAAAAACTAAATCCACAAAGCATAATTTCATTTGAACATTCGGATTTCACATTAAATTCTAAAATTTTTCAAAATTCACAAAAAATGTTTACACTTTGCACTTAGGTCTTCTCCTTATGGCGTCCAAATCAGAAAGAAATATTGACACATTGTAACTCACACTGTCAATTTGACAGTTCAGTTCCGCCCCAAGCGTTACAAAAATTAAACGTCATTATGGCTGGTTCAAAAGAACGCTGTACGCGTTGCCGGTGCTCCGAATTACAACCAAACTTTACGAAACCCATTTTCAATACTTACTTAACAATGTGTGTAAGTTTGGTTTAATTCGGTGCAAAGATACGGCGGGTCCACATTTTGGCATATATTTCGAGACCCTAGTCATCAATAGGTATGAAAATTACCCCGTATTAGAGCACTTATCAACAGCTTTCATTGGATACCCATATTGTACATACACAACCAAAGGTTACCCGGGCCCACGTTTTGACCTATATCTCGAGACGCTAGTCACGGAGCGGCATGAAAAATACTCTGTACTAAAGCATTCACCAAAAGCTTCCATTTGATATCCATATTGTACAAACACATCCTAGGTTTACCCGGGTCCACGTTTTGGCCTATATCTCGAGACCCTAATCACGAAACGGTATGAAAACTACTCTATACTATAGAAATCATCAACAGCTTCCATTTG
The DNA here is from genome assembly GCF_028408465.1 of Anastrepha ludens. Classification (NCBI taxonomy): domain Eukaryota; kingdom Metazoa; phylum Arthropoda; class Insecta; order Diptera; family Tephritidae; genus Anastrepha; species Anastrepha ludens. The sequence goes on along the minus strand of NC_071503.1, from coordinate 61,456,512 downwards.
GTACCCATATTGTACAAACACATTCTAGGGTTACCCGGGTCCACGTTTTGGCCTATCTCTCGAGACCCTGGTATCCGATTCTTAAAATTTCAAAACAAAAACCTTCTCCACATGTGTCTCTTCAATGTGGCAAAGTTTGGTTAAAATCGGTTGAGCCATTCTCCGTAAAGTTCATCACAACGCGAAAAACGGCTGAATTTTTATATATATAGAGCATCCTATATTACTTCTAACACCTCCAAAAAGATGTGTACAAAGTTTCATAATAATCGGTTAAGTAGTTTTTGCGTGAAAGCGTAACAAACAAACTTACATTCACATTTATAATATTAGTAGGGATACTAATCAGCAAAGGAAAATAAATTAACGATTTGAAAAAATATTAGCAACATTAGATCCACAATCTATTTTTGATCACTCAATACTCGCAGAAATATACAGCGAATTAGTAACTATTACAAATACCATTAACTTCGCAAAAACAGGAAATTTTTTCTCTGGCACACTTAATAACAAGGATGTGTAGCAAATAATAAAAAACGAATTATATGATATTCCCATAATAAATGTACTAGAGTATCTCGATATACACATATGTATCTTTAATAATGCTATTATTATAATCTACACATATCCTGTAATAACTGATAAATGTAAAATGTATAACCTTACTCCATTAGCCTTTAAATATGGAAAATATCAACTTTATAATATAATAAATAGAATTGCTTCATGTAATAATATATTCACTAACTTATCAAAATGCAAAAATTTTGTAGGAACTTATATTTGTAAAAAAGAACCAAACGATAATTGTACTATTCCTTTATTATTAAAACAAACTGCCCATTGTAATATTATTCAAGAAAATAACATTCCCTTACAAGTATTAGATAACGGTAACATTATTATCGACTATGAACACACATGGAACGGACTTAAGGTAAATGGTCCACATTTAATCCAATTCGATTTTAATACAACTATTGATAAAAAAACTTATGTTAACCACAAACAAGAAATAAAAGATGCAATACATGCTCACCAAAATGAAAAGGTCAATGTACTGAGAATTTTAAACTCTGAATCAGAGTATAAATTTACTAACATACAAAAAATTTATAAATTACTTATGCCAATTGAGGAGCATCCTTGGAAATTCACTTTATATATAACTATAGTAACAATTATATTACTTATAATTACGTACTTAATTATAAAATTATATGCTTATCGACAATTACAATTGAACATCAACCGCCGAAGAAATTTCGAATTAGCTTATCTAACCGAATTACAACGATGTCAAAACCTAAGCCATCGAAATGGGGACATTTCATTTTTAACACCGGGGAGAGTTAACGCCTTTAGTATAAATACTAGGTAGGTACATACACACATACATACACATATACATGCATACCACACACACATAATTATTGTTTACAAATTAAAATATTTTTAAGCAATAACATACTCTTTTTTTATTGTTTTCAAACTAAAATATCTGTAAGTGATGACATACCCTTTGTCCCTTCAAGAAGCATATTCTTTGTTCCTCTCAAAAGTAACAATAGCCATAAGATAACAATACACCAAACACGTAAATAGTTTTCAATATCAGCTTTATCAGTAAACAAACAACAAACATCACTTATCATCACAAATAGGAATAATATAAATAGATGTAAGCATTAATATGTAAAGCAGTTCTGAAAATATATGAATTCAAAAAGGAGCTCCGCTCAGAAAAAGATATACAATATTTTTATTATTTTCTCCACGCGGACACTTAACTCGCGCGCACTTATATTTGTATTGTCTGTTTGCGGACAGACGGAATCGCTGAACTATTTATTACTTTTCTTTCACCAAAAAAATAAGTGTGTGCAATAAAAGGCCACGTACCTGGTAGTGCTGCAACAGAAAATCCTTTCGCCCACTGCTTTTTTCGTTTGATTGTTGACACCGGTAGTGCTAAGCCTTTGCTATTGTGTTCGCTGTGTAATGCTGGTTGGTGCTTGAGTACTAACGCTGGTTAAAAATGCTTGTTAATTAAACGAACCCAGTTCGAAGGACCATGTATTCATCGGATGGCGACGCAGTTGTAGTGATTGCATGTGGATTCTCCACGGCCGTTCGGATGATATTTTGATGGAAAGAAGAAAGTCTATTAGTATTTTGTCCTTATTAATAGCGCCAAGCGATCAACCGAATGAGCTGGTGGGGGAAATGATCGTTGGACTTTCCCCTTCCACTAGGAACCGGTCCCAGTTCGTTGGCAACAGCAGTGCAGTCAACATCGCTCAGCGCGTAAAAGCTGTTTTAAAAGTGTGTCAGGATTTTGCAGTGGCGAAATCTAGCGATCGTTGGAGCAACGTAACTCGATCAAATTTTGCGTAAAGCTAAACAGTTTGTACGTCCAGGAAGCACTGTAAACGCGGCATTTTACAAAGAAGTGCTCCTCCGTCTGAAAAACCGCGTCGCCCGGGTTCGGCCCGACCTCGTCAACAATTGGACCCTTCATCACGACAATGCGCCGGCGCACACCGCCTTCCTCTGCACCTCTGCATTGGCGAAGATGGGGGTTCTGGTGCTTCCCCACCCTCCCTACAGCCCAGATTTGTCCCCTCCGGACTCCTTCTTGTTCCAGCGCCTGAAAAGAAAGCTGAAGGGGAGGCGTTTCGACCACATCGAGGCGATCCAAGAAACTGTGACGGCCGAATTGAACGCGATTCCGGCGGATGAGTTTAAAAAATTTCTCCTGCAGTGGAAGGACCGCTACCAGCGGTGTATTCACGCTCAAGGGTCCTATTTTGAAGAATATTCTTTGTATAAGGCAAAAGGTTTAATAAAACTGCTTAAAAAAATAAGGATCATTGCTTTTCAATCAAACCCTGTACATTAACGATACATACAATAATACACTAAAGTTAGAATAGTCTTCCCTAACGCTGGCTGACACTTCCTGTTCCTGTCATCTGGTATTTGGAAGTAATATTAAATTTAAATGTTATAACGAAAGTAAGCCTCGCCGAACAGCGTTTGACATATTAAACGTTTTAACTGTTCGGCGGATGTTCGGGAAATTCCGAGGTTAACGGCCTTAACGTTGCACGACTGGAAACGGTTGTTTGCAACAGTTGGATCGGTAGGCGCTATTAACACTAGGGCGGCTAAAAATGTATAAACAACCGTTTTTGGGGACCATAGAGAGAGGAGGTTGCCACATGACTGCTTACGCTGACGATTTGGCAATCGCGGTTAAAATCAAGTATCCCATCAAAAGGCCAACATTACATTGCGTGCATACAAAAAAGCGATCGGAATCAAATGTTGACTAACACCTCGAGGAGAGGTGGTTAGTATCGTGCGGAGTGCCTTCACATGCTGGCTATATTTCGGTATGTTGGGGTCCATTCTGGATCGGTAGGAGTTTAGTCTGCTACAGTAACCAAAACGTAATTGTGCCAAAGTTACGCGGGTCTCTCTCCGGGTGGGTTTGCTAAAGTGGTGATTCATCCAGGATCCAATTAGCGCTTCCGCACCATTTTGTTGCCATATCATTGTTACCAAATTTAACAGTTATTTAGAGCAAGACTATATCTAGTCTGCGGCTTAAGAACCTTATTAGGTTGTTGACGTCTAGGCCACACAGTTGTTCGGGACTCTCGAGCCGCGGTTTGCCCAGGGTAAACATTTTGTCCTTCCATAGGGCAGAGCATTCACAGAGGAAATGGAAAATTGTTTCCTTTTTCTCCGGTTGCTTACAACTGCGACGGTATGTGTTGTGAGAGATGCCCATTTTCGCTGCTTGTTCTCCAATAGAACAAAAGCCAGTTATGACTGCCATGTGTTTACAGACATTATCGGTGTCGAAGATTGCTTGAGGTTGTAGGTGGGCCATAACGTTCTGCTAATTTCGCATTTTGTCTGGTCTCTCTATCTACAGGGTGGCCCAAATAAGACCTACTAGTATTAAGCACAAATAACTTTTGTATTTTTTGACATATTTATTTTTCTCTTTTTGGAGGTTATAATTGAATTGTTGGAAGTTTATTTTGGAACCCTACAGTACAACACAACGCTTTAAAATTATCGAGTTTTTCTATTCTTGTCAACGATCAATTGTTTGCACGCAGTGTTAATATCGGCATATGTCGGATGAAGCGAATTTCCATTTAAATGGTTATGTAAACAAACAAAATTGTAGATTGTGGGGCTCTGAAAATCCAAGGGCAACACACCAACACCGGTTGCACCCATATAAATGTACTGTTTGGAGCGGGTCCATATTTCTTCGAAAATGAGGATGAAACGCCGGAATCGATTTGAGGAGCTTCTTACAGAACATTGATTAAAAATTTTTAGCGGCCAATAGCAGAGCAGTATGGACCTGCTGCGTGAAATTTTTGGCGAACGTCTGATTTTCAAAAATTCAGATTTCCCTGGCCACCTCGTTCGCCAGATTTGACTGCGCCAGACTTCATTTTATGGGGATATTGAAAATACAAAGTGTATCTTAATAAACCAGAGACTATTAGACAGCTGAAGCAAAATATTCGAGACGAAATACTGAGCCTTCAACCAGAAACATTATGTGGTGTAATGGAAAACGCGTTAAAAAGAGCCAATCTTTGCATCAAGAAAAATGGTGGACATTTGTCTAATGTAATATTTCATACATAAATAAAAATATATTCCATGTATAAAAACAATTTACCAAATAAATGATTATTGCAAAAGTTATTTGTGTTTAACATTAGTAGGTCTTATTTGGCCTATCCTGTGCAATCCGAGATTCAAAGGTAATTTAGGGAAATTGTATTATTGACTGAATTTTGGATGTGAATACCGTTTCCGAAAGAGCTTTATTCATGGCAGATCCCCCTCTTGCCAGTTCATCTGTTTTTCCTGGCCCCGGGGAGTTAAAAGATGACAAAGATTTGATTACCCATGCAACTTTCTCCTTGGTAGTTATTTTATTTGCAAGATGCTGTAGATCCGTAGCACAACCCCTGTTGGATTCAGTTGAGGATTGGAGGTTGGATTCAGTGAGGGTAGCGGAAGCTATTCATCTGCAAAAGGTGGTGGTTGGACTCCGATGACAGCATTTAGAGGTCAGGAATTTGGGAAGGTGGTAAATGCCTCCCGTTTATCGTCCCTCCCAATTTTGTCCGGTACAGTAGTTGTAGGTTCCTTTTGCCCTGGATCTCGTCAGAATAGTTGAAGAGCTGCCTGCTGACAAGTCTGGGAGGTGGTTCAGGTTATAGCAGCTGTCTACAGTGGCAAAGCTCTCGGTAGCACCAAAGTAGAAACAGTTTACTAAACATTTTATTGTGCTCCTTGACGGGAAGCATTAGTGCCTTATTGTGTAGGTGTTGTAGGGCGGACATCAGGAGGCATCCCGTGGTTGTCCTAAATGCATTATTTTGGAATGTCTGCAGTTTAATTTACTGCGAGCCACTGATTCCGGGCGTCCAGACAGGCACAGAATAGTTCAGAAGCGGCCCGCCAATTACTTTAAATGTCGCTAGCAGCATTTCTTTGCCTTTGCCCCAAGTACAGCCGTTAAGCAATTTGAGGACCTTGTTGCGGTTTTGGACTTTAGTAACAATTGCAGACGTATGAGCAGAAAAACGGAGCGCACTATTGAAGGCAACACCCAAAATTTTGGGGTTGTTTACTGCCGATACTCGACCTTAGCCTTCTTTGTTCAGGTAGGAAAGAGGGTTGCCACGGATTTAGTGGGGGGAAAGTTGGAGACTCCCCTTTGTGAAAAAGTGAGAAAGGCCGCTGAGCTATTAGCTTACTTTGGTCTTCCCACTTTGTCCGCTCATGCTGGGTGATCTCGCTATCTAACTCGCGATCTTATCTAATGAACGTTATAGCCCTCTCTGGTTATTAGGGAGGAGTTAGCGTACAGCTTTGTTTCCTGAACCGCAGGTATTGCCGGCTCATAACGTCAATTATCTCATCCATCCCCTTGCTCGTGAGTTGGTTGCAGTTGAACTGAAAGAGTTTAAAGGTCCTTGGGATGGCGATCGATATTCGGGGTGTTTTGTTTTATTGTTTTTTGGTATACGGACCTGGGAGGTGGAGTCTTCTAAAGATGCGTATGAGCCTACTTATAGGTATGCCCGACTCACATGCGATATTCCTTGGCTCTTTTTGAACCAAGTTTCGTTGTGCCTACGGACTAATCAACCCCATCGCCCCGCTGTTCTGCTTTTTCCCCTCGGTATTACCAGTTAAGATATTCTTTCGAGGGGGCAGGGCCTTCGCATAATTGTAGAGGCTACGTTACAATCATAGCTCCACATTTCTTCAGATTCTTGCAAATATTGTACTAGGCTAGCAGCTGCCATGCTCTCGCCGATATTTGAGCACCACATTCTTCGTTCCCATCAAATCTAGAACATTCTAACACGGCATGATCAGGACTTTCATATTTTTCTTGGCAGTATAGGCAAAATGGGGAGTCTGTGTGCTTGTATTTGTACAAATACTATCTGACACGGCCATTCCGTCAGTATGAAGATAACGTTTCCATGTGTTCTCCGGATCCATTTCTGTGTGTCGGTCATAGTGAAAGTGGTTCTTCCCTTCCCACTACCGTTTCATTTTTTCTGCCAGTTTTGTAGAGTGGTATCATTGATCCTCTGTAGGGCGTCCCTCAGTGAGGCTTTGTTACCAGATACCCACGCGTTTTTTGCATGATGGTATTTTTGTTTCATGCATTCCACCTTTATATCGAGGGGGATTCTGCCTGCTAATACCCCTCCTGCTTCGTCAGATATGGTCCTATCTAATGATTCTGGCATTGTATAATCTGTACACCCGTTCAGCCTGTCGCAAGTAGGTGGGATATTTGTCGCCCTACACTTCCACAGCGTAAAACAGGATCGAGTAGCAGACGCTTGCTAACAATGCTCTCATTTATTGTCTTGGTCCACCCACTTTGGGCATCAGTCGCGATAATGCCACGCAGGATTTTGCAGCTTTGGACCTTCCGTATTCCAGATGCTTTTTAAAGCTGAGCCTTCTGTCGATCATCACTCCTAGATATTTTATGGTATTTGCTGATATTATATTGTGACCACTAACCTTTATTTGAAGGTCTCGACTTTTCGTCGAGAACTTATGAGAACCAGTTCGGTCTTATGGTCTGCTAGTTTTATCCCAAATTTTATTGATGGGTTCGTGAGACTTCTTCTACCGTTTTCCCACCGACTACCACACCTAGATCGTCTGCATACCTAACAATACTTGCTTGTTCGTGCTGTTCAACGAGTAGTACTCCATCATACATGATGTCCCATAGACCTGGGCCTAGTATAGAGCTTTGAGGATCTCACTTTTATTTCCGGAGCGAAGAACAACGAAAAAACTTAAACACATGGTTTTAAAGTTTAATCAATAATAAGCAAGCTTTCTTTATTTTACATTTTCTTAAATACTATTATTTTGCTTTCCGTTGCATTTTCAAAGCATACATGCAAACAAATGTTTGCATAATAATTCTTAAGAAATTTAATACTAAATATTATTTTGCTTTCCGTTGGATATACATATTGGGGGAAAAATACAATTAATAAAGTTATGAAATTCAATACTATTATTTTGCTTTCCGTTACATTTTTGTTAGCGGAAACGCACTTGGATAAATAAATATACAAGTTAACACACAATATATTTTGCCAACCGTACAATCGTACAATCACCTTTTTACAATTAACTCACTCAGCAGTAGCGCAAACCCTTAAGCGGAAGCGTTTACTGTTTCGCAATATCGTTGTCAATTCTTTTTGCAATAAAATTCTTACTAATTCAAACTTGAGAAAATAAATAATGCTTACGTAGCAAACTCACTCAGCGGTAGCGCAAACCCTTAAGCGGAAGCGTTTACTGTTTCACAATATCGTTGTCAATTCTTTTTGCAATAAAATTCTTACTAATTCAAACTTGGGAAAATAAATAATGCTTACGTAGCGTCTGGCTTGAGCAACGTCTTCCGGTAGAATTAAGTTATTCGTAGGTGTAGAGTTAAGTAAATTTTGTAAAGAATTAGAGTTTAATTCGGACAGTTAATAAAGGCTCACGCACCGCACCTAGTAAATTACCGTGTTTTTATTTGTTTAAGGTTTTCCGCGCAAGGAAACCTAACTGGCGCCCGAGCGAAATATTTTGCTAACTTGAAGTTAGAAAAACCGCGAGTGCGAGGAAAGAGGTCCCTGAGTATTTTTTTTTCTTTTCTTTTGATAAAAAAAGAAAACAAAATAAAGGACGCGTTTGAACGCAAGCCGCCTTGCCCGCGAACAAACATTTATAATAAAGAAAACGGTACTAGTGTGTCCAGTGCGTGCGAGGGAAAAGCTAGAATTACTCTAACAACCAACCGAAAAAAAAGATTTAGGCGAATCAAAGTCAAGGCGCGACGCCATTGAAAAAGCTAAACAAAATATACTTTGAACAAAAGCAACCAACGGAATATAAAAATCAACGTAGCGGCATTACCAGAAACAACCAACTGAGTGCATCATCTAATGCAGCATTATTATCAAATTATCAAAAGCAACCAACGGAATATAAAAATCAACGTAGCGGCATTACCAGAAACAACCAACTGAGTGCATCATCTAATGCAGCATTATTATCAAATTATCAAAAGCAACCAACGGAATATAAAATTCAACGTAGCGGCATTACCAGAAACAACCAACTGAGTGCATCATCTAAGGCAGCAGTATGAAATTTATAGCCGAAATTCTAACGTAAGTCATAACGAATTAAATAAAGAAATATTGTGGAAAAACAAATCATTGAATATTAAAAGAAAAATTTTATAAATCCTGAAACGAAAGAAAGGATAAAATTAGGAGATAAGACATATTGATATTGTTTAGAATTTTTTTTTTTAATAATTGAAATAGAAACAAAAGCCGAAATTGGTGAATATTGAAAAGCAAATTTTGTAAATTTTAAAACGAAGAAAGGGTGAAAGTAAGAATCGCAGACTTTAATTTATTATTGTATTAAAAAGGAAAAAACATTTATTGTCAAAACTAAAGCTGAAATAAAGTTTCACGGGACTTTATTACTCGAAAAATGTCAAACCCAAGCAATCTGGTACGACCAGCTAGGCTAAGCACAAATAACACAGCCAATCCAAATCCTCAGGACCCATCCGACTCCAACAACCCTCCAACCCAAAGGCAAATAAATTTTTCAGATCTAAGAGAACTAGTTTCACAGATAACCTTAGAAGTCCTTAGCAGTCAAGCACCAACAATTGTGCAGGCCGCACTCAATCCCAACGCGAATTTTGTTAACATGGTAGACCAAACAATAGAAACACAACATCTAGATAGTTTAGGCTACCTCGACAGAATTCCCGACGTTGTTAAATGCTTAAGGGAATTTTCAGGCAGACCAGGGGAGTTTAACTCTTGGAGGAAGAGCGTGGAAAGAATACTCAGAATTTATGAGCCCTTACGCGGAACAGCAAAGTTCTATGGAATCCTAAACATAATTAGGAACATTGGAATATCAGATGACAGGACTCGTTCGAGGCAACTCTACAGTACAACAATTCTATCAGGCAGTGTACTCTCATTTATCCCTTATCCTCAACAAATTAGGTAGTCTGGACACAGGAAAAGAAGCCTTAAGCTTACTTACCGAGACTTATCGAGGAAAGGCCCTTGATACGTTTATCAGAGGTCTCAACGGAGATTTACCGAGACTGCTAGGTATGAGAGAGCCTGCGGACCTTCCGCAAGCTCTACATTTGTGTCTCAAACTAGAGAATCAGAAATTTCGAACTCATTATGCTCAAAATCAAAACGACTTACCACTAAGGAAGCAATCTTACTATTCACCACCACCTTTGCCACAGAGAGGCCCCAATAATCAAAGACAAAGACAGACTTTTTACCCCCAGTTAGCTCACGTACCTAGATTCCAAAATAACCCAAGATTTTTTAATTACGAGCAAGTACCAACAAATAGCAACCAGCCAAGACAACCCCCACCTAGACCTATAGCACCCAAACCACCGCCAGAGCCGATGGATATCGACCGAAGCATTCGCTCCCAACAAATAAATTACGCGAACTGACCTCAGGCAAATCAATTCCTCTCAAAGGAATATCCAGCCTAACAAAACCCAACGCGTATTTCACATTGACGCAGGCAGCGAAGACACTTACGAAGGATATGACGATTACGACCAGACATTGACAGAATACGTCGATTCCATAGAATCGGAAAACAGAGACGAAGAATTGGTATTAAGCGACGTACATTTTTTAGGATAACCAGCTCTTCGCTACCATACTTCGAATGTAGAACGAAGAGCGGAGAAGTGTTAAAATTTTTGGTGGACACAGGCTCCAGTAAAAACTATGTCCAACCGAGGTTAGTAAAAAAAGAAATACCTAACGACACCCCATTCTTCGCAAAATCAGTTGCAGGAGACATAAAAATTCAATCGCATACTTATGTTAACTTATTCAATTTAGACGACAAGCTCAAATTTTACGTCATGTCTACCCTAAAATCCTTCCATGCAATACTGGGAAACGACAGCTTGAGAGACCTGAATGCAGTCATTTTTACTGACAAAAACCTCATGGTTATCCGCGACAAAGTCAAAATTCAACTTAAGCAACTTAGTAGCCAAGTACAAACTCTATCGGACTACAAAACGAGCACTTGACTGATTACCAAATGGAAACTGTAGACACTTTAGTAGAGCAATTTCCGAATCTCTTTTCGGAACCCGACGAAAAACTAACTTACACGACAAAAGTCACGGGAGAAATACGAACTACTACGGACACTCCTGTTTACAGTAAATTTTATCCATATCCAGCTTCGCTTAAAAGTGAGGTAGAAAAACAAATCAGTAAACTTCTAAGTGATGGAATAATACGACCATCACGATCGCCGTATAATTCCCCAATTTGGATTGTGAATAAGAAACCAGATTCACAGAGGAATAAGCAGTATAGAATGGTGATCGACTATAGAAAGCTAAATTCACTGACAATACCAGACAGATATCCTATCCCAGAGATAGCAGACGTCCTGTCTCAGCTAGGCAATAGCAAGGTATTCTCAGTGCTCGATCTCAAAAGTGGACTCCATCAAATTCCACTTAGAGCCTCGGACGTAGAGAAAACCGCATTTTCCATAAACAATGGAAAATACGAGTTTACCCGTCTGCCATTTGGCTTGAAGAACGCACCGGCGGTATTCCAGCGTGCGTTAGACGACATCCTTCATGATTTTATTGGAAAGATATGTTACGTCTATATAGACGACATCATCATTTACAGTAAGTCAGAAGAAGAGCATGTACGTCACATCGAAAGTATTTTCAAAACTTTGGAAAACGCCAATATGAAGGTACAACTCGACAAGTGCCATTTCTTCAAAAAAGAAGTGGAATTTTTGGGGTTTGTAATATCACAAACCGGCATAAAAACTAATCCAAAGAAAGTCGAGGCGATAGTTAATTTTCCTGTACCAAAAACTTTGAAAAACTTAAGATCGTTCCTTGGCCTCTCCGGCTACTATCGTCGGTTCATAAGAGACTACGTTAAATTGGCCAAACCTTTAACAACAATGCTAAGAGGCGAAGAAGGCCATGTGTCAAAACGTCAATCCTCTAAAATTGCGATAAACCTCGCTAGCGCAGCAAACGAGGCTTTTAACAAAATAAAAAACTCCCTAGTCTCAAAAGACATTTTATTATCATACCCTGACTACGACAAAGAATTCGAACTCACGACGGACGCATCGGATTTCGCTCTTGGAGCTGTCCTTTCCCAAAAGGATAAGCCCATAACCTTTATTTCTCGGACATTGAGTAAAGCGGAAGAGCATTACGCGGCAAATGAGAAGGAGATGCTCGCCATCTTCTGGGCCCTAAACTCTCTCCGAAATTACTTGTATGGCTCCGCCAATGTAAAGATCTATACAGACCATCAACCGCTTACTTATGCGCTCAGCCATAAGAACAATAACAGCAAAATGAAGCGCTGGAAGGCTATACTCGAGAAGTATAACTATGAGCTTCATTACAAGCCAGGAAAAAGTAATGTTGTGGCTGACGCCCTGTCAAGAATTCCATTAGAATCGGGAGTCCATACTATGTCAGAAATGACTAAAAGTGACAGCAGTTCAGGACAAAACCTTATCTGCAGCGTCGAAACCCCATTGAACGTCTTCAAGAACCAAATAATTCTAAGCATAGATCCAACATCGGCATATGAATTCCAAATCGTTTCCCCTACAATTCACCGGCATACTATTACAGAAAATGAGTTCACATCCAAGAAACTCGTTTCACTTCTACAAAAATATTTAAATCCGTCGGTGATAAACGGCACCAAAGCTCCAGAATCCCTGATGGGAAAGATTCAATAGATTTCCCCAGATAATTTCGCAAAGTATAAAGTTAGGTTTACACAATTATTAGTAGAAGATATTAAAAATGAAAAGCAGCAGGAGGGAATTATTATAGAAACACACACAAGAGCACATCGCAACGCTAAGGAAAACAAAGCACAAATTCTGGAAAAGTATTATTTTCCCAGCATGAATAATAAAATTAATAGAATTGTAAAACAATGCTCAATCTGCAAACTTAACAAGTACGACCGGCAACCAATTAGACCAGAACTGAGAAAAACGCCCATACCTACCTTTCCGGGTCAAATACTTCACATAGATATCTATAGAACTGAAAACAAACTGGTATTAACGGCAATCGATAAGTTCTCGAAATATGCCCAAGGACGAATTATAAACTCTAGAGCCACAGAAGACATTAAAGAACCCCTTCGAGAAATCCTCTTCCTATTCGGAGTACCGGAAATGATAATATTAGATAATGAAAAATCCTTTAATTCCGCAGCAATCAAATTCATGTTAAAAGATCAATTAGGTATAAAAATATTCACTTCGCCGCCATATACGAGCTCTGTGAATGGCCAGGTGGAACGGTTCCATTCCACTCTCACAGAGGTCATGCGCTGTCTCAAAGCTGAAGGCACTTACAAAATATTTTCTGAACTCTTAGAAAGAGCGTTATATGAATACAACTTTACAATTCATAGCACAACAAGAAAGAAGCCTTTAGACTTATTTTTCGGACGAAAAATTAATACTGATCCGAAAACACTCGAGAAAGTATGACAGACTAACGTACAGAGACTCATAGACAAACAAAATAATGACGTAGATAACCACAATAAAAATCGCCAACCATCTCGAAAATATAACCAGGGAGATATCATATATGTCAGAATAAATAAACGTTTAGGAACGAAGCTTACCCCGAAATTTAAAAAAGAAATTGTGAAAGAGGACAAGTCAACAACTGCCCTCACAGAAACAGGAAAAATTGTTCACAAGAGCACTATCAGAAGCTAAATATCCATTAATCTTTTATAGATCACTCTTCATCACCAGCATATTGGCAAACGAACTGCAAATAACAAAATATACTCTATCGCACCTGGTCACAATTAACAATGGACAAGCAAAAATACAAGACGGGACATTTAAAATAATTCATGTTATAAGACTTGACCAATACGCATCATTCCTGAACAACATACGAACTTTCATGGAGGAAAACATCCCAAAAAGCAATTCCTTTTTCCCACTATTAAAGCTTGAATTATCCCAAATTACCAATATCCTCAACTCAATAGAACCAATCCATAAATTCCGGAACAAAAGATCCATTAATATGCTTGGTACGGCCTGGAAGTATATTGCTGGAACACCGGACCATGACGATTTCGAGATGGTCAAAGACATTATAGATAAAAATAACATAAATAACAATAAGCAAGTTTTGATAAATCAAGCATTTAGCGACAGAATAAACAATTTGACAACAATAACGAATATGTTAAGTAACGCTATTAGAAAAGATAATAGACTTATAGATGAAATTGCATTACTTTTACAAACAAAAATTAGATTAGTTAACGATGTAACTCTTAGCAAACTTAGAGAAGAAAACATTTTATTTACTTCAACAGAAGAAGCCCTTAGCTTTGCCGATATTGATATTTTGTATAACGGTACTACTCTACTGTATGTTGTTAAAATCCCGCTCACAAGCAGGGAGAATTATGTTAATATTATTTTGAAACCCGTAAAGAAGGGAAATAAAATAATTAAATTGAAATACGATGAAATTTTAAGAAACGAGGAAAAAATATTTGGATTACTTGAGAATTGTAATCAAATTAATAGAATTAAATTATGTAAGAAAAGTCAATTGACTGACATTTCCAATGAACTTTGCATCCCCGCGCTCCTTAATGGTTTAAGCTCATCATGTTCAATTTCTGATGGGTACCATATTTCAACAATAGACAAAATTTCAACTGGCATAATACTTTTAAACGACTTTAACGGCACGGTCAATAATAACACGCTTAATGGCACATTCTTACTAAAATTTTCGAATTCAACTGTAAAAATAAATAACCAATTGTACAGAAATTGGGAAGCACCCCCTATGGAGGTTGCTCCACCGATAGTCCAACCAACGCCTATAGAAAAAGAATTCGTGAAAATACTTTCTTTGGAGATGCTTAGTCAATTACACGTTAATAACACGGAGAAAATTAAATTACTTAAGTCGGACTCTACGTTTAATAAATACATAAATATTTCCTTATTTGCTATCATAACAATTTGCCTAATTTTTCTGAGGTCTTCCTTTAAAAAAAAGAGGGAAGTTATTTTTCAAGCAACTATTCCGAGTCTAGAACTACCGCGACCCCCGGTAAAGCCTCCATTAGGTCGAAACTCACAAGTCAAAATTAACGATCTTCCGTACTTTCAGGACAATCGTTTTTAAGGGGGAAGAGTTAACACACAATATATTTTGCCTACCGTACAATCGTACAATCACCTTTTTACAATTAACTCACTCAGCAGTAGCGCAAACCCTTAAGCGGAAGCGTTTACTGTTTCGCAATATCGTTGTCAATTCTTTTTGCAATAAAATTCTTACTAATTCAAACTTGGGAAAATAAATAATGCTTACGTAGCGTCTGGCTTGAGCAACGTCTTCCGGTAGAATTAAGTTATTCGTAGGTGTAGAGTTAAGTAAATTTTGTAAAGAATTAGAGTTTAATTCGGACAGTTAATAAAGGCGCACGCACCGCACCTAGTAAATTACCGTGTTTTTAGTTTTTTAAGGTTTTCCGCGCAAGGAAACCTAACTTACATATTGGGGGGGAAAAATACAATTAATAAAGTTATTAAAATTATTTGGAATTAATGGTGCATTTTGTTAGCGGAAATGCACTTGGGCAATTATATGATAATAAAAATAAAGTTATAAATGTATGTAACATTAGGGAGACCCTATAACACCCCCACCGTTTGTTTCAGGCTCCGATGAAATTATATTATATTATTTTTATTGGGTGGCTTATTGTTGTTTCATTTTTTGCTGTAGGTTTGGGATATATCTTGTTTGTCTGTTCTTAAAGAAGTATGTATATAAAAGTAACTAAGATACAAATTGATATGATATGATATCTATACTATAACTAATCCTTTTTGAATTTTTATCTGTATGTAGTACTTGTTGCAGCGCTTTTTCGTATTCTATTGTATATACATAGTTGTTTCAGATATAAGGATTCAATTTTTATATCTGCTAGTGTTGAATTACTAGTGTCTTTAATTTTTGTTATAAGATTAGGTAAATTTACTTTATTGTACAATTTTATTTTAACATTGGTAAAAGCTTTATTCAATATGTTTATTTCACAATTTTCAAATTTGATTAACAAGATCTCGTAATTTCCAATTTAACTTTGATGCTATTATGGGATATTGCATTGTTAAAGTGCCTAAGAATTAATATTCCAGGATGTTTGCGTTTTGCAATTGGCTTCTTCAAAGTTTAATATACACTTCTCACAAAAATTCAGGGAGCAAGAAAAAAATCCAAATTTTTGGGGGATTTTCAACAGGCTGTAACTTGTACAAAAATGGTCGTACAGCGAAAAAAAAGGAATATGTAGCTCTAAGTGTCATGTTTTCGGATCTAAGTTTGAAATTTTTGTTTGAAAACTTTTTTCGAGTAATCTTAAGAAAACCATTGAAAAAAAAAATTTCGAAATTTTTTTGGTTTTTTTCTAATCTACGGGCGTGGGTATGGACTGGATAGCAGTTATTTAGCTTTAATTTGGTTTTTTAAAAATCTCAATATGAGCATTTCTCACTGAGATATCGGTGTTTGCATGGAAAAAGATCATTTTGTCTTCGATTACCAATATCTCCCCGTGTGGAGTTGCCTGATCTCCCATCGGGGCCGTCCCAGGTGGTGGATAGGGCAGCCCTGCCATCACACGAGTGACCTTCCCTGATGGGGTGGGTTCAACACTCGTGTGATGATACAAAGTTGGCATGGAATCAGGGTGCTATCCGCGAACCAAACTGGCTAGGGAGGAGTCCCGAACAGAAACCATCCTTGGTAATGGAAAATACAGAGGATATTACTCCAGGTGGAACCCACACAAGTGGCAATCCACCCGCTTCGGCGGCAGGGGTATGGATTCTGGAGGCCCCAACCATTACCCAAATCTCTCAGCTGTACGAGCGAGAGCGCATGCTGGAGGAGACGGGGGTTGCTATCGCAATCTCCTCTCCTTCAGAGCCTGAGAAACGTTTCCCTGTTTCGGAGGGCCTGAGTCGCGAGGTCTCTTCGGCGGCTGCACGACCTCCCAAAGAAGCCGGGAAATCGAAGAGCGTGGCAAGGAGGGAGAGAAGAAAGCGGCGGGCAAGGCTCATGCGGGGGAAATCCTCATGTGGCTCTGCCGGCCCTTCTGCGTCTGTGTCTTCCAAAAGATCTCGGTCAGCGGAAGTGACACCCACGGAAGCTACCGAATCCTCGGGCGCTCCCAAGTTGTCTCGTTCTCGAGGTAAGCGGAGAAGGACGGTGGCTGAAAGCAGCACACCCCCCTGCCCTGCGGTTGCCGCCAATGGCCGAGCCACGACCCCCCAAGGTACGAGCGCGGTCTTGGCGCGAGTCAATATGGCGGGAAAAGGTTCTGCTGAGCCACGTCCCTATCGGCGCCTCGACAAAATGTCCGGCGCCTGCCCGGCAAAATCTTCGTCAGTGGAGGATCGGGGAGTACAATGGACTTAATTAATGACTGAGTGCTGCACTTGCTAGTTGTCCCGACAAAAAAAAAAAAACAACACAAAACAAAACCAATATCTCAGCAACCAATGATCGTACAGAAATTTTAAGGCTGGTTTTGAAAACGTGAATAAATTCTCTACAAGGATTAGTAATTGAAACAAAATAAAAAAAATTTTCCAATCATTACATGAATTTGAAAAACCAAACATTAATGGGCTTTTTGTGTTTTTTTGGAAAATTAAGCGCCCAATCAAAAATATTGCAGAAACCACTAATGTTAAGTGTGCCTTTTACTGTTCAATATACCCACAAAAACCCTACGAACTTTCAATTTAATAATATAATATATATTAATTCAATAATATAATAAAATTCAGTCAAGCGGGAAAAAAACGGTTGGCTGAAATAAATTGAAACTTCGTAGGGTTTTTGTGGGTATATTGAACAGTAAAAGGCACACTTAACATTAGTGGTTTCCGCAATATTTTTGATTGGGCGCTTAGTTTTCCAAAAAATCACAAAAAGGCCCTTTATTGGTTGCTTTTTCAAATTCATGCAATGACTGAAAAAATCAATTCCTAATCCTTGTAAAGAATTTATTCAAGTTCTCAAAACCATAAGAATATGAAAGTTAAGAAAAAAAAATGTTTCCACGTCCGTAGATTAAAAAAAAAAACCAAAAATATCTCGAAATTTTTTTTCGGTGGTTTTCTTAAGATTACTCGAAAACAATTTTCAAAAAAAAAAGTTCAAACTTAGATCCGAAAACATGACACTTAGAGCTACATATTCCTTTTTTTTGCTGTACGACCATTTTTGTACAAGTTACAGCCTGTTGAAAATCCCCCAAAAATTTGGATTTTTTCTTGCTCCCTGAATTTTTGTGAGAAGTGTATTATTTAAACGATTATCATTAATTTTTACAAGATTTCTTAATCCTTAACAAATGTACTATAAATATTGGTTTCTAAATCTATGAGAACATTAGAATGGTTAAGCTTTATGGACTTATTGTTTTTGTCAGAAATGGGTACGAATGTCTCCGTGGATAGTGGGTCTTACGAATATTGTGGTATACAGGGTTGCCAATATTCGACGGACTCATCTGGTAACCCTGTATCTTTTGACAGAGACGTCAGATCGCTTAATGGCATACCGCGTTGGAAGCGTCAGCTCAAGCAAATTTTTACCATGGAACAGTACAGGCCACGTGAGCGCTCCCAAATTGTTGAAATTTACATTCAACAAAAGAAGTCAATTGTGAAAACTCATCGTGCGTATAAAAAATTAAATAATGTGAAAAGTGCGCCTTCTAAGAACACCATTAAACGTTTGTAGGAAAGGTTTTCGACTGGTGATGCTCTTTCTAATCCAAAGAGGCCGAATTGCTCTTGTACGAGCCAGTGTTGAGACGTCGCCAAGGAAATCCCAAAATCGCCGTTCTCAGCAGTTGGGCTTTGCTCGTCCAGCGCTAAAAGGAATGCATGCTGTGAGACTTTACAACGAATTATCCGCATTGATTTGCATTTATTCCCGTATAAGATTCAACTGACGCAAAGATTGTTGCCTGCGGACAATCCTCGTCGATTGGAATGGGCCCAAAAAACACAAGGGACCGTCGAATATGGGCAACCCTGTAGAGAGAATTATTATAATATTACTTTCGTGAAGTGCTATGACTACTTTTATGTTGGTATAGCTGTCAAAGTTCGTGATTAATCCGTGTTCGATTTGGGTTAGAATATCTGTGGTGATGATTCCCAGTTTCCCGGAGAAAATAATCTGTCTGACGTCGTCTACCTGGTGCCGTAAAAGTGAAATTTCGCTGTTAATCTGATATATGTGTTCCATAAATATTATCTCGTCTTCAATGGTTGAAATTTTATTTCCTATAATATTCTTGATTTTAATTAAGTAATCTCCGATAGTTTTTTGCTGATAGTTCATGACATTGCTTATATAAGTTAGTTTGTTCATCTTGTTTGTTATATTTTCGTCACTTGCGTGTAGTAATTGTACCTACAATGATTTTAAGACCTTTACCTATAATGCTTAAGAGGGCCCGTTTCTTTCGGAAGTGAGGATTAAGATTTCCTATTTTTGCCCTTAATAGCATAAAGTTCTTGTTTACTGTAGTTATTAATTTTTTTGATTCACTACTGGATGTCTTTAGAGTGTCAATGTTGGTTTTGATTATTTCCATAGTTCGTTCGTATTCTGAGGTGTTAATTATATGCAGTACTTTTGTGTAGTGTTTGATAATTTTGGTTTCCCCGGTTTTTATTGGTATGTTCGATAGATCTCGTTATTGTTCGATAGATCTTTCAAGTCGATGGTTTGAGCCTTGAATGTTGGAACAATTGTTCCCATCATTATGATCCATTCAATCATCTAACACAAAAATATATTTATTTAATTGTTGCCTTGATTTTGGGATTATTTTTGCCTTGGTATTTCTTCGTAGACCTAACGTGAGTTTTATAATATTTATGTCCAGTTCCTGTCGTCTGTATGTGATCGTCGTCTATTTTTTCTGCATTAACTTTCCTATATTTCCTGTGGTTTTTTCCCAATTCAAAATCTATCCGGTTTTCATTTAACTTCTGAGTATATTTTTCTTTTTTTTGCGTTTATAACATCACGAATTTCTATATATCTACCCTCATGCACTTTGCCATGTACAAAATCAATCGGCTTGATGTCGGTCATACTATGTACTGTATTGTTATAAAAACCTATTATTTTAATCATTTTATCTTCCATACTTTCATCTTTGTTTTTTCTATCGTGTCTTAGCAAGCGTAGTTGTTCATTGATTGTGTTATGTAGACTTTCAATATCAGCGTTGGACGTATGATTACTATTTGAGGTATATTGAATATCTATGTTCCCTTTTTTCAAAAATTCCTTCATCGGTATAGCCCTAAATCCTAATTCATTGTCGACGAGAATTTTATTTATTTTCCCGTAGGTATTGATTATCAGCAATAGTTTTGTTTTGAATTCCGTCCAACTTCTACCGTTTATTTGAAACGCAAAAGCGAATTTTGAGAATTTGTCGATTGCTGTCATAAATAGTTTCTTATCTAAGGTATAAAATACGTCTATGTGTAACATTTCGAGAGGTTTATATGGGGTTTCCGTAATTTTATAAGGGATTTTTGGAGGTTCCCTGTCGTATTTTTCTAAGTTACAAATTTCACAATTATTTATAAACTGAGTGATTCTTTGTCTCAATTTCGGATTGTAAATTCGAGTAATTAATTCCTCATAAACCGCCTGAATTCCTCTATGGTTTTTGTTAAGGTGTTCGTTTTTAATAATTTCGGTTAACCGATTTTCATCTTCTATGTCTTCTGTCATGAGCGTACATCTAAGTACCTTAAAATTTGTGTTATTTGAAAATAGTTCTTCATAAACATTTTTAAACATTGTATAAAATTCATCTTGGATAAAAAGAGCGTCCAGTTGTGTTGGATTAAAATGATTCTTTAGTATTGTAATTGTTGTTTCCCTGTCCATTAATTTCATAAATATTATATTTCTTTTATTCTTAAAAACATATTTATTTTTTATTTTTAATAATCCAGAGGTTGTTTTCATTATAACTACTTGGTTTTTAAACATATTAATTGGTGAAGTAGTACTTGTTATTGTAACATTATCACATTCTAGTGTATTTATGCTGGGTTCAGTTTCAATCCTTGACAAAGCATCGGCATTACTATTCTTTGTTCCTTTTTTGTACCTAATTTCGTAATCGTATTCAGATAATCTTTATCTCCACCTAACAAGTTTTGAATTGGGTTCATTTATAGAAAAGAGCCATGTTAGTGGCTTGTGATCCGTTGCTATTATAAATTCTCCACCAAAGAGGTAGGGCCTAAAATATTTTGTAGCCCATACGATAGCCAATAATTCTTTCTCTATCGTACTATAATTTACTGCGTGTGTATTAAGGGTGCGACTTGCATAGCATATTGCGTGATTATCTTGCGAAAGCACGGCTCCCAAAGCGTAATTACTCACGTCCGTTGTCAATAAAAATGTTTTAGAAAAGTCTGGATATGCTAATATTGGATCATGTGTTAGTAGAATCTTAAGGGTGTTAAAACTTTTTTCGTATTCTGGGTCATTTATGTTTATCTTTGAATCCTTCTTTAAGTATTAAGTCATTGGTTTAGCGATAGATGAGTAGTCTTTTATGAACTTTCTGTAGTAGCCTGTGAGCCCTAAGAATTGCCTGATCTGTTTTGTCGTTTTGGGTATTGGAAAGTTAACAGCGCATTCCATCTTTTTAGGATTGGGCTTGATTCCTTCCGTTGTAATTATGTGCCCAAGGAACACCGTTTTTTATTTAGAAATTCTGATTTATCCAGTCGGACTTTCAGGTTTGCCTACTGTAATCATGCGAATATAAGTTTGAGTGAGTTCATATGTTCTTGTAAAGATGTTGAAAATGTGATTATGTCGTCCAGGTATACCAAGCAGATTTTATTGATGTTATCTTGAAGGATATTGTTCATCAATCTCTGGAATGTTGAAGGGGCGGTTTTTAGTCCGAAAGGCATTCGCAGAAATTCATAGTGTCCTCCTTCGGTGATTTGGTGAAAACCCTTCACCAGATCGGATGTAGTGAAATACTGGCTTCTTCCCAGTTTTTCAAGTATCTCGTCTATATTCGGGATGGGGAACTTGTCATCGATCGTTACTTCGTTCAGTTTACGATAGTCGATTACAAGTATCCACTTTGGTTTTCCACTGGCATCGGCCTTCTTCCGCACGATCCAAATTGGGGCTGAATAGGGAGAATTGCTATTCCTAATTATCTTATTTTCCAACATCTTTTGGATTTGATCTGCAACTTCTTTTTTATGTACAATACGTACGGGTATCTATATGACTTAGAGAATATGGGTATATTGTTTGTAGTCCTAATTCTATGTTTTATTGCGGAAGTAAATGAAAGTCTATCATTTTCTTGGTAAAAAATATTATGATATCTATTTATTATTTGTAAGCTGTGATCTTTTTTCAGGGTTTAGGTGTCCTATTCTAATTTGGTCGTTCAATGGTTTAAATTCTTTATTTTCGACTATGCTACAATAAAATTTTCGTGATCTGCCTTCTGCGTAGTCACGCGACTAGTTTCAGTTTACTTCTCCATTTGCTACATTAAAAGTTCCTTCTCTACCGCCGTTCTCTTCCTTATAATATACTAGGCCGGAGTTATCTGGTGCTATTATCCTTTTCTTATTCAAGTTTTCCTTTTCGAAGTGCATTGTGAATTTTTTTTTTTTTTTTGACTATTGCTTTCTTTCTATAATCGATAGAGGCATTTAGTGGACTCAAAATATCGTTACCTATTAGGCCATCGTAAAAATTAGGAAATCTTATTATATCAAATTCTAGTGTTTTATTTGTTCCAATGTCGCTAAGTTCCTCGAAAATAGGTATTAAGGCTTCTTCGTTCACGTAAATTTGGTGTTGAAGAGTTTTAATTAAAAGTGGGTTGGATGAATGAATTCTTTTGGGGTCACAGATACCCGGATTTAAAATTGAGTTTGTTGCGCCTGTGTCCATTATAAGTTTTACAAAACCTATCTTCGTTTTTATTATTATAAATGGTAATTTATTCTTTAGGCTGATTCCTGAAAATTTTCAGCCACTGCTATTTTTTTATGTTCATCGGTTCTGGTTGGCTCCTAAAATTTGGTCTGTGGAATGGTGGATTTTGAGCCTTGGGGTTTTGTGGGTTTGCTTGTTGGTATATGCGGTGTTTTTGGGATGGTTGTTGGTAATCTCTTCCGTTATTTTGGGAATGGAAATTCTTTCTGTGATTTTGGAATGGTTGTTGGGGGTTCTCGTATTGTGCTCTATTTCTACTATCTTTTTTATTATATTGTGTGTTGTTTCTATAGTTAATATACCTATTACTTGAATGAGTTTTAAACTCTGTTCCGTTCCCATTATTGTTCGCAATATATGCGTACCCGGCTTGAAACAGTATATCCATAGTCTGTTCTAGGTCCTCTGGATTCCTACAGAATAGGATGAATTTCATTGGCTCAGGAATTTTGCTTTTGAAGATGTTGAGGGCGGTGCGTTTGTTGTTCATCGCGCTCTGTCTAGTTGCTTCGGATTCTCCTAGAATAACTACTAATTTGTTGTTCAGTCTGTGTAACTTGTTTTTCACACCGTTGTAGAGATCTAAAGAGTTTGTTCTAAAAGTCTATCTCCAAAATTGTTCTTTAGTGTGTTTTTAATATCTGTCCAAGAAGTCACGTGGCAGTTTATTTCGATTGCCTGCCTTGCTCTTCCTTTGAGTTTTGATTTTATCACGTCTAAAAAAAGTAGTTGGGACAGTTCGTCATATATTTTTAGGTGTGGGTGTATACTATCGATAAGTGTAGTGAACGTCTGTAAATCTTTTGAGTCACCACAGAATTCGGGTAAATTGTTTAAGCATTCCAAAGGGTTTATAGCTCATCTGCTCATTGGGTTTTCAGTCTGTACTGCCATTTTTAGTTTTTAGTTTTAAAAACAGATTTGGGAAAAGAAAAAAATGCTCTCCTTTTTTTATACACGAACGCGTTTTTCTCTTTTAATTTTTTTAAATAATTTTCTTTGCTTTGGTTTTTATCGAGCTTCTTTTATGTAGGAATTCTTGCACCTTTTTTGATTCTTGTCCTCTGGACGATACAGTAGTTTTCAATTCAATTTTCAATTTCTGTTTCTATGCTTAACTTTACATTTACATAAATTTAATAATATGATATTTATAAATAAATATAATATATTTAATCAAATTCTCACTTTCTGATATGTTCTTTGCTGGTGTTGCAAATTTATAATGCTGTCTACTTAGGTCTGTGTTTCCACTGTTGAGGTTAAAGTTGATTTCTAATATGTTCTTTGCTGGTGTTGAAAATTTATAAAGCTGTCTGCTTAGCTCTGTGTTTCCACTGTTGAGGTTAAAGTTGACTGATGAATTGTCAATATGGATATATCTTTACATCCCGGCTTTATTATTGATAAGGGTTAATCTTTTTATCCTCTTCTTCAACCTTTTTTTGTTGTGTTTTTTTTTCGAAGTTCAATTTAAAAAAAATGTGTGTTTCCTTTAATATTTTAAAGGATTCGAAAATGTCACTTTAACTAAAGTTCTTTTTTTCACAAACAAATTTTGTACGTCCTTTAATATTTTTACAGGAATCCAATATCCTCGAAACTGAATGATTTACACAAGGATGCACGGGTATTCTACCGACTGCGCCACTTTTATTTTCCGGAGCGAAGAACAGCGAAAAAAATAAAACACATGGTTTTAAAGTTTAATCAATAATAAGCAAGCTTTCTTTATTTTACACTTTCTTAAATACTATTATTTTGCTTTCCGTTGCATTTTCGTTAGCGGAAATGCACTTGGACAAATAAATATACATATTGGGGGAAAAATACAATTAATAAAGTTATGAAATTTAATACTATTATTTTGCTTTCCGTTGCATTTTCGTTAGCGGAAAATAAAGTTATAAATGTACAGGGTGGGCCATATAGCGTTTGCTTTTTGAACCACCTATTTTTTTGAGAATGGTAACACAAATGACATGTCAAATGTGTTCATAATTTACTTAAAGGTTTGAAATTTACGAAATGGGACGCTATACGCTTGAACAAAATTAAGAAATATTGAAAACATATTTCCAGAGTGGCGAGTCTTCTTCTTCTTCCGCGGTTACAGTAAATGGCGAGCGTTACAGTGACTTGCTCAACGAGCTTTTGTTTCCAAGAATTGAAGAGGATGGCATGGACGACATTTGGTTTCAACTTTTGGCTACCGTTTTTGAATTCCGATATCAATTGGCCGCCTCGGAGCTGGGATTTAAGCCCGTTGGACTATTTTTTGTGCTGAGCCGTTAAGGAAAAATGCTATGCGAACCATCCAGAGACGATTGATGCTTTAAAACACGAAATCGAAGTTACCATTCATGAAATTGGAGCCCAAACGTCGAAAATGTGCTTAAAAATTGGGTTGATCGAATGGCCTACTGTAAAGCCACTTGTGGCAGTCATTTGAACGATATTATTTTTCATTCATAAATGACAATGTTTAATCTTCAAAATAAAAAAAATAGTTTGAAAAAATATTGATTAGTTTTTTTTTTTTATAGCCGATTCAAAAAGCAAATTTATATATCTATATACTATAACATTAGGGAGAACTCCTCCAGTTACCTTATACTCGTGGCTGTTGGGGCCTACGTCTGTATTATACCATAGAGTTCTGTTATCAAAGTATGAAGAAGTATGGCGGTTTATCAGATAGTTCAGCACATTCATACTCCGAAGAGCCTTCAGTATTTGGTCCCATTTGGCCATATTGAACGCGTTTTTGACGTCAAGAGTCATGCCTGCGTAATGTTTTTTGGTTCCTTCGAGCCACATTCCACCAAATATAGCAGTTTTTGCTATTTCGCATACTTCTATTATTGCATTTACTGCACTGCGATGCTTTCTGAAACCATACTTGCGAGCTGACAGACCTGTATGGCATTCTGAGTACTGCTCTAGTCGGCTACAGATTATTGCTTCTAGCCCTTTGCCAGCGGTGTCCAGCATACAGAGCGGCCTGTACGGAGATCTTCTGGAAGTTTTCCAGGCTTCGGCAGTAGGGCTAGTCGCTGTTGTTTCCATTTCACCGGAAAAACTCCGCTTCTAATGCATGTTGTGTACATGTTTCGAAAAATATCTGGTCTCAATTGCAGTGCTTTTTTCAGCACGGCGTTAGGATTCTATTAATGCCCGGTACTTTTTGCAATTTAATCCTCACGCAGTGCGGGCACGCCAAAAGCGAAAAACTCCACAAAAAATAGCAGCTCTCGCAGCTGCTATCGGGTCGCAAAAACCAGCTATCTCCATAGCGCTGTGAAGGCAAATTTGTTAAATTTTGATCGAAATAATAAAGGATTACAACACTTTTTTCTTCGTTTTATTATAGCCAAAAACACTCAAAAAACTAAAAGGGAAAGTGAACTCACAAACAAATTTAACACTACAGCTGTTTCACGTTGCTGAAAAGCAGCTGACATTCGAAAACAGTGTTGTAAAACGTAAATTTACTTTACACACTACATTAAACTTATAAAGGCATGCACGCAGCTCAGTCGCCAATCAAACAAAAGTTTGCGCAAACAAGCGATCAAACATGTAGGCAAAAAAAATCTTGGAGCTCTCAGTGTGAGTCACCAACAACCAAAGATAAATCGTCCTCTGCGAAAGGTATCACAAATAACTTAAAAAGCATGAATAAAGGTGCTACGCCTGCAAAGCGCGGGAGATCTAGTCCAGGTAAATATACACCTAATAAAATAAAACAATCAAAGCTTGATAACTACTGGCTAGCAACGCCATCTGCAAGCAACTCAAATCGATTCGTCAGCAAAACAATACACTGCAATAACTGCGGCCCTAGCGGAAAAGAAAACTGAGTTCCATACATCACTACATATTATAAAGCAAAGTCGCTTTTTCTGTCCCTATGTCCCCTTATACGCTTAAATCTTTAAAACTACGCAACGGATTTTCATGATAGATTGATAGATTGATTGAAGAGGAAGGTTTATATCTATATAATGTGAAGAAATATATAAAGGGGGGGTGGCAATCGGTCAAAATGTGGCAAAAAAACATAATTTTTTTGTTTTCACGGCCATAAATCATAAACGAATCAACCAATTAAAATGAAACTTTCTTGAAGTTTAACTTTGAAATATTTACTTTCGTTCTGCATCAAAAAAAAAATTGATTTATTTGTTATTTAACCAAAATTGTTTAAACAAAAGCAGCTCTTTTTCCAAAAAAAGCTGTTTGTGTGTTTGTTCGCTGTCAACCGAATGAAGCAACAGGCGTTAAGCGATAATCTCACCACACCTCATTAATGTTGAATTACATCGTATGGTGACGTATGTATGTATGTATTTACGAATCGCTCGCATTATTTCATTTCGGACATATGTACATATGTATCTATGTATGTACTGAATTCCATGTAATTATATGTACATACAATTTTACAGCGAAATAAAACGCTATTTTCAGGTTCTATATTAGTAAATCGCACATAATTAAAATACAGTTTTTGAATAGTTTTTATTGATTCGGAGCGCGTTTAGTTTGCTATCAATTCCATACAATAACATTTTTTGTCATTTACTTTTTACGACAACTAATAGCTTATTTTCGAAGCGATTTCAACAAATGGGTACAACATTAATCCTTATCCAATTAAATACCTTAAATACATTGTTGTTTTCATATAGATCTATGTATATGGCTCTTTACAGCATATAATTAAAAACAATATTTTTCAAGATATTACAACAGTAATTAGTAATTGAGATCTACCGGAAAAATTGCGTTAGCTGTTGCGTCATCCAGCATTGCCGCTACTCGTTTGGAAAGAGGCCGAACCACACACTCTACAATGAAGCACCCGCTGAAAATCGCCACCGATGATGATAACAGCGTCTGTAGTGTTTCTAGACAGAGCAATACAGGAAAATTGATGCGTGACTGCTCATTAATAGTCTGGGACGAAGCTACCATGTCAAACAAGACGTCTGTGGAAGCGCTGGATAGGACAATGCGCGATTTGCGCCACAAAAATGCACCTATGGGTGGATGTAAAATTCTGTTCTCAGGAGATTTCCGTCAAATCCTACCAGTTGTGACTCGGGGAACACGTGCTGACGAAATAAATGCTTCGCTAAAAAGATCCCACCTTTGGTCGCATGTCAATAAATTAGAGCTTACAACTAATATGAGGGTTTCGTCATATTCACGTGAGAACAAGCTTTTTCCAGAGAAGCTGCTAAAAGTTGGCAATGGAGAATTAACACAAAGTGAGGGAAGGATTAACCTAGAAAACCTTTGTGTTTTGATAGACAACATCCAAGAGTTAGTCAACAATGTCTATCCTGACATTGATAACATAAGTTATAAGACTATATCTTGGTTTAAAGAAAGAGCTATTCTGTCACCAACTAACGAACAAGTAGATAAAGTAAATAACTTGATTATTTCAAAGATTGATGCGCCGACGAAAATATACTACTCGGTCGATACTGTTCTCGATTTGGAAGAAGCTGTTCAATTTCCTACAGAATTTCTAAATTCTTTGAAACCGTCTGGACTCCCTCCTCACAAAATGGAGCTGAAAATAGGTTGTCCTGTTATTTTATTAAGAAACCTAAGTCCACCTAAACTTTGCAATGGCACGCGTTTGCTGGTAAAATCACTGAAAACTTTCATAATAGAGTGCACAATACTCACAGGATGTGGTACCGGAGAAGATGTATTGATTCCCCGAATCCCTCTGATACCATCGGATCTACCATTCCAATTTAAACGCTTACAATTTCCGGTAAAGACATCTTTTGCAATGACCATTAATAAATCTCAGGGTCAAACCTTCAACGTTGCAGGCTTAGATTTGAGTGTTGACTGTTTTTCACATGGCCAACTGTATGTCGCTCTTTCAAGAGTAACCTCTAGAGAAAACATGTTTGTATTGTCTAATGACAAAAAGGCTATGAACGTTGTATATAAAGACATTCTGTAATATATTAATTGTTGTAAAAATAAAATAAATACATATGTAAAAATGCAAAAAGTTAATATGCAAAAATGTAGGGTATGAATTTAGATATCCCAAAGATAGCAGGAAATCTTCATGCTATAAAGAAAGGGGAATTGTTTTACTCCAAATTTAACGCGTGCGGGCCACGGGCAATAATGAATAAGCCAAAACTACTGGATCGATTTTAATCATTTTTTCAGTGAGTGACATAGGGTATATATTTTATACCAGTGCGAAGCTGGGCGGGTTGCTAGTATAAATTAAAACAAGAACGTAACTTTAATATAGTCCTTAAAGGTATGCATTCATCGACACCCACAGACGACATTCGTGAAGCAATAGATCGTGGCAATCCTCGGCCACCAAGCGGTAAATATTTGCAATATGCGTCAATGGAAAACAAAAAAAACGCTTCCAATGTTCTACATTAGCCTCAAAGCAGGCAACAAAAATAAAGAGTTATATGCATGCGATAATCTGCTTTATACAAAAATTAAATTTGAAGCACCAAGAAAACGGCGCGAAATTCCACAATGCACAAGATGTCAACGCTACGGGCATACAAAGCACTTTTGCAATCGTAGTCCAAGATTCGTTAAATGCGTTGGTAATCACTTAACCATTGACTGTCCAAAAAGGGGTATTTCAAAGGAAGTTATATGCGTGCTATGTGATGGTAACCATCCCGCTAATTACAAGGGTTGCACTATTTACAAAAGACCTGCAACGAAGAACGTACCCAACGCTGCGGAAAAAAGAGCTGCCAAATGTTGTGCCTAACTCCGAAATCTCGCAACCCGCAATAACAAAAAACACGCTGTCCTACGCGGAAGCTCTGAAAATCAATAATCGAGCACAAGAAAAACCACAACCAACTACTGAAAAAGGTACTGTTCAGAAAGAAACTAATAATGAAATAAAAGAACTGAAAAGAATGGTCAGAACTTTAGTCGAACAGATGGCTGGCGAAAATCCTCCACTGAACCCTCCCCGAGGGTGCCAGCTGGTAATAAGTACCATAGCTTTCCTATTTACAGGAGGTACTTAGCTAAGTTAAGGGTACTATGGGTTGGGTTCGATACTCCTCAATAGTACAGCACTACCCAAAGTACTTTTAACGTGGTCGGGGGTGAAGGGCTGGATTAAGGTGTGATGCGACCCGTGCCGAGAATCTGTCAGGCTTGGGGCCCTTCTAACAAATAACCAAGTCTCGAACGGAGCTTACGGATACCTGGCGCCCTCCGTAATAACTAGCCTTACCCGTGTAGTTCGGAGCTATGCACGGGCGGACATCCTTTCTCCGACACTCGTTGGTCCAAATATGCAAGACGGTACAAAAATAA
The DNA here is from genome assembly GCF_028408465.1 of Anastrepha ludens. Classification (NCBI taxonomy): domain Eukaryota; kingdom Metazoa; phylum Arthropoda; class Insecta; order Diptera; family Tephritidae; genus Anastrepha; species Anastrepha ludens. The sequence continues at coordinate 61,426,331 of NC_071503.1, read as the reverse complement.
ACAAAAAAAAGGAGATCGGTCCTCCTTCGAAAAGACCGACAGGAACAAACAGTTCCGCAATAAGAGCAACGGTCGCACCGAGCTCAAAGAGAACTCCATCCATCGGCCAAATAAGTCGATCAAAACACACAGCGATAGCTTCAGCGAAAGCGAGGCCAGCTGCCACGCAACCAGAGCTGGACACAGGTCCAAGCACAAGTAGGGGTGCACTAGCCCGGCAGTCAACTGTGATTCAGCCCCCAAAAGCGGTCCCGACCGGAAGCACAGCTACTGCTAGCTCCGGTACCGAAGGATGGCCGCTTGTGAGGGTGGTAGACCCAGCGAAAGCGAGCTACCAGGATCGCAGAAATGCAGCCAGGCTCCTAAGGAGGTTGCACGAAACTCACCCAAAGGAAGGTGAATTGTCTCAGGAGTTGAAAGAGGCGATTGATAGAGCGAAAGCGATCATTCCTGATTTCAACCCCGATTTCAAACCAGCACAATCGGCTCCAAAACGACAGCGGTCCTTGGAGGAGAATAAGCCAAGTGCAAAAAGGCACAAATCAATGGGCGTGACGCCCAGAAGATCATTTGCGGAGGTTGCAAAAGACCGCTTTATCATAGGGGTCCTGGACGAGAACCATCCTGAAGGTATGATCCCCAAGGCCCAATGGAAATGGATCGAGGCCGAGCTAACGAAAGTGGCACTGAAGGTCATTCTGGAGAACCCCGGCCCCCCGCCTGCGTGCGAAGACTTAGGCTGGCACCAAGGCCAGATAAAAATAATAGCGTGCGACGATGAGAGATCGGTTCAGCTGTACAAAGAGGCCATCTCCAAAGTTGGAGAAGTGTACCCAAATGCCAAGCTAGTGGTCGTGGACAGGAAGGATATTCCGTCCAGGCCGCGAGCAAGGGTTTGGTTACCTTCAACCGTCGAAGACCCGGTAGAGATTATGAAACTCATCCGGGTCTGCAATCCGGATATCCCAACGCAGGAGTGGAGGTATGTCGAAACACTTACCAACCAAAACAGCGCGGATGAATCGAAAGAGCAGAAGCGCGCCACCATGCAGGCTCTCCTGCTCCTCACGGAGAACTCAATTGAACCGTTAGCGAAATGCGACGGGCAACTGAGGTAGGGTTTTGTAAAGGTGAAGCTCCACATTTACAAAACCGACACGGATGCAATTGAGTTCCTCGCCACGAAGGAAAGCGAAAAGCCCATGAGGGAGCTGGAACCCATGAGCGAAACCGAGCCTATGAGCGAGGACGACCAGCCCACCGAAGAAGAATACGCTTATGGGCTTAGGGAGGTTGTACTTCGAACGGGAGGGTAAGTATCCCACACAACAGCGTAAGTATTCCGAAAGGGAACTCTTATGCGAAAGCAAAGAAGACCCAGACATAACGTTAACAGCTGATGCATCTTCTACAGATAAATCTACACCACTGTAAAGAAGCCTGCCTTGCCCTCCTGGATCGTCTGGCAGAAGATCAGCCGGATGTAGTCCTCATCCAGGAACCCTGGGTACGGAATGGCGAAATCTGCGGTCTGAGGACATCAGGTTATAAAGTATATAAGACTAATTGTGAAGGTACTAAAAGAGCATGCATAATGACAAAAGTACATCTTAATATATTGATGATTCAAAATTTCAGTAACGCAGATACTACGACGGTTGGCTGGGAAGTAAGCGGAAGCAACACCTGGCTAACCTCGTTCTATTTTGCCGGAGACGACACAGGTCCACTGCCGTCGCCGCTAATAAGAAGCCTTGTGGAAGACTGCAAAGCTAACAACCGCAAACTAGTACTAGGAGGTGATGCCAATGCCCACCATACCATATGGGGGAGCTCGGATACAAACGAACGAGGTGAGTCTCTCTTTAATTATATTATATGTAGTAAGCTTTTAGTGTGTAACAAAGGCAGCGAACCTACATTTATTACGCGCAATAGACAAGAAGTTCTTGATATTACGCTAGCATGTCAAACCCTTTACGGAAAGATGACGCAGTGGAGGGTTCTGAATGAACACTCTTACTCCGATCATCGCTACATAGAAATAAAATTTGGGGGAAACAACCCACGGGCTCCACCCGCCAACAGGAACTTGAAAAAGACCAACTGGCATATATATAAACGGGAACTTAAGGAAAGACTTCCAAATTCCCAAAATATTACTATTGAAGACAGAGAATCATTGAACGAACACGTACAAACCCTTACAGAGGTCTGTAGAACCGCGCTAAACAAGGCTTGCCCTTTAATTAGGTATAAGGGGAAGAAAAAGCCGCCCTGGTGGTCAGAAGACCTGTCTACATTAAGAAACGATAGCAGAAAACAGTTTAATAGAGCGAAAGCGACACGAGAGAGTAAAGACTGGGACTGCTACTACAGTAAACTAAAAATTTACAAAAAAGAAGTTAGGAAAGCGAAAAGGTCTGGTTGGAGAACGTTCTGTGGAGAAATCGAAGGAACCACAGAGGCTTCCAGACTGCGTAAAATCCTCTCAAAAAAACACAATCCCACCGGATACCTCCAAAAACCGGACAGGAGTTGGACTACTTCGAGTGACGAAACTTTGAAGTTGCTAGTGGACACACACTTTCCCAGCAACGAATCATCTAACGTATTAATCAACAATAGTACAGAAAGACCAAACTCTGACATTGAAGAAATAATCGCTGATACTAGGATAACCTGGGCAGTGAACACGTTCAAACCATTTAAATCACCGGGTCCAGATGGATTATTCCCGTCCCAAATACAACATTCACTCAACTACATCATGGAGTGGTTGACGGCCATATTTAAGGCTGCTCTGAAACGTTAAAGTGTCCCATCAGTATGGAAAGAGGTAAAAGTGGTCTTTATCCTTAAAGCGGGAAAAAGTTCACACACAACACCTAAGGATTTCAGGCCAATCAGCCTAGCCTCCTTTCTGCTAAAAACATTAGAAAGAATTTTAGAAGAGCATATTAGGGCTAACATCAGCCCTAATAAGCTTAGTATCTCACAACATGCGTATTGTAAAGGGAAATATACTGAAACAGCACTTAACTCACTTGTTACAGAAATCGAGAAGTCAATATATAATAAAGAATTCACACTGGTAGCCTTTCTAGATATCGAGGGCGCGTTCAACAACATCCTACCGGATACCATAATAAAGGCACTGACGGATTTCGGGATCTCTGGCGCTCTGGTTGAGTTCATCAAAAACATGATCTTGAGCAGATTTGTGATCGCAACCCTAGGGGCCTCAGAGATCAAGAAAAAAGTTAGCAGAGGAACACCTCAAGGCGGTGGCTGTCGCCTCTCCAATGGGTGCTGGCACTAAACTCCTTGCTAAAGAGCCTAGAGGAGAGAGGACAACACGTCGTAGCATATGCGGACGATGTTGCAATGGTAGTAAGAGGGTAATTCCCCAATACACTTAGAGAAGTCATGCAAGATTTACTAAACATGGTTGAAAACTGGTCAAAAGCAAATGGGCTAAGCGTCAACCCCAATAAAACTGAACTCATCCTATTTACCAGGAAACACAAAATACCGAATATAACTCCTCCGACTCTAGGAGGAACGGCACTGTCATTTAGTGATGAGGCCCGCTACTTAGGTCTAATACTAGACCGAAAGCTAACTTGGAAGGCAAATGTCGAAGATAGAGTAAAAAAGGCGACAATAGCACTATACTCTTGTAAACAGCTGATAGGACTAAGTTGGAGTCTCTCCCCATCTATCGTATACTGGCTTTACACGGCAATTGTCAGACCAATCCTAACATACGGCATATTAGTATAGTGGCCAGCTCTAGATAAATTGTACATTAAAAGAACCATGGCACACATACAAAGAATGGCCAGTCTTTGCATCTGCGGGGCCCTCAGAACCACACCCACAGATGCACTAAATATCATGCTTAACATTTTACCAATAGAGCAGTACGGTAAGCAAACAGCTGCCAAAGCAACTCTCAGACTAAGAGAAATCGGTCTACTCAGAACAAACAGAAGAGGACACTCCTCAATTTTAGAACAATTCCCCTGCATTCCCAACACAACGGATTTCTGTAGAACCAAGGACATCAATTTGTATAAATCCTTCGTCACAGTATTTCCTTCCAAAGAGGAATGGGATAACGGGCTCATTATTAAGATAAATGAATTAAACATCTACACAGATGGCTCAAAACTGGATAACAAAGTAGGTGGAGGGGTCTACTCCGACAAACTCGGAGTATGCCAATCATTCCGCTTACCTGATCATTGCAGTGTATTTCAGGCGGAAGTCACTGCCATAAAAGAGGGGCTTAAAGAAATAAAAACGAGAGTATTATCCACAAATGAAGTCTTCATTTACTCGGACAGTCAAGCAACAATAAAAGCGCTGGAATCAAAAACGCACTCGTCAAAAACAGTTCTAGAATGTTTTAAACTACTAGATGACGTATCTAAGTGCTACAAGGTGCACCTTATCTGGGTACCAGGCCACAGGGACATTCCAGGAAATTGTAAGGCGGATGAACTTGCAAGAGCCGGTACAACGCTCGATCTCGAACCGGATAAGGCGCTGATACCCATGCCTATAGCCACTTGTAAATTACTTATAGACAGGGAAACCATCAAAAAGGTAAATACAATCTGGCAAAACCTCACAACATGCGAACTAAGCAGACAGACATGGCCGAACTGGAACAGCGGTCGATCGAAGATCTTGCTAAGATTCAACAGGGAATCTATAAGAAAAATGATAGGTGTATTAACAGGTCATTGTTTAATAGGCAGCCACGCTAGAAGGTTAGGACTACCTTACTTCGATTTCTGTAGAAGCTGTCTAAATGCAGAAGAAGAGGAAACAGTCAGACACCTTTTATGTGAGTGTGAAAGCTTAGCTAGGAGAAGGCTGCGCACCCTCGATACAGCATTTCTAACCGATGTAGCGGATATAGCGCATCTAAAACTAACGAAGCTCTGCTCGTTTATTAAAGCAACCGGATGGTTTGAAAGGGAACACGTAGAGTAAGGATAAGCTCCAGTGGTATCACAATGGACCTGCCGAAGGTCTAAGTGTGTCTTACGACAACCACCCTACCTACCTACCTACCTAGTCGAACAGATGGGTACTGTACTCAATCTGCTTACAGCCATGCTTCCGAATGTTCCAAAATGAATAGGCCGCTGCTGCTTGCAATTTGGAATGCCAATGGGCTCATCCAGCACCGCTATGAAGTGGAAGTATTTCTAGAAGATAAAAATATTGACATAATGTTAATGTCTGAAACACACTTGACAGACAAATGTTACGTAAAAATTCCAAAATATGATTTATACCACACAAATCATCTTGCTGGTACAGCAAGAGGAGGCACAGCCATCTTAATCAAAAATAATATAGCGCATATGGTTCATGGAAACACTAAAAATTACAATCTACAGTCGACTGCTATAACAGTCACAGATGGAAAGAGCTCTCTTGTGATTGCATCTGTGTACTGCACTCCAAATCAAACAATAAAAAGCGTTGAATACCAAAGGTATTTCAAATCGTTGGGACCTAGATTTATAGCAGGTGGCGACTACAATGCGAAACATCCGCAATGGGGCTCACGCTTAATAACTCCAAGAGGGCGCGAACTCCTCAAAGGTCAAATAAATTATTTCACGCCTCAACAGGACAACCCACTTTCTGGCCTAGTGACCCAAATAAAACACCGGATCTTATAGATTTTTGCGTATGCAAAGGTGTATCTAAAAATCGGGTCTCCATAGACACATGTCTAGATCTCTCATCAGACCACTCACCTTTGCTGTTAACAATAAACTCTTGTTTTCAAAAAAAGGAAATGACAGCAAAGCTACACAATAAAATGACAAACTGGGAATACTTTAAAGAACTAGTCGAGGATACACTGTGCCTAAATATTCCACTAAAATCCAACTCTGATCTGGACACGGCCGTTGAGATTTTCAACAACTGCATTCAAAGAGCTGCGTGGACCGCTACGCCGGAAATTAAGCACACTCACGCTGAAGCGCACATTAACGATCACGTCAAAATTTTAATATCGGAAAAACGCAAGCTTCGGCGCATATGGCAAAGCACCAGAAACAGGAACGACAAAAAAAAACTAAATAAGCTCACAAAACAATTAAAAAACACTATAAGAGACGCGAAAAACTCAGAACTGCATGAATACTTATCCAACTTCTCACCTACGGAAGCTACTGACTACTCACTCTGGAAGGCAACGAAAAAGATCTCACAACCAACGCCTCACAACGCAGCGATAAAAACGTGTAATGGAGATTGGGCAAAAACTGATAAACAAAAAGCAATAGAGTTTGCCAAACATCTATCAAATGTTTTCCAACCATTTCCGAGTCAAAGTGCGGAGGTAGACTCAGAAGTTAACGAATTTCTCTCAGCTCCGTTTCAAATGGATTTTCCGACTGCACGATTTACCTGGAAAGAAGTTACAATAGATACGCAGCAACCAAAACTCTCAAAACCAAAAAGGCGCCAGGTTACGATCTAATAACTAGTAAGGTTTTAAAAGAACTGCCCAAATGTGCATACAAATTCCTCACCATTATATTTAACGCGATGATCAAACAAGAGTATTTCCCAACTCAATGGAAAGTTGCTGAAATCATCCAAAACCCCGAGCGTGGTATTCAATTACAGGCCAATAAGTCTATTGCCTGTTGCCTCCAAGCTCTTCGAAAAGCTGCTTTTAAAAAGGATAAATCCAATAATTGCGCAAAGAAATCTCATTCCAGCCCACCAATTTGGTTTTCGTAAGTATCACTCCACCATAGAGCAAGTTAATTGTGTGTATGATTTCGCTAGACAAGCACTTGAGAGGCGGCAATTCTGTACAGCGGCATTTTTAGATATAACGCAAGCCTTCGATAAAGTCTGGCATGAAGGTCTGCTATACAAGCTTAAGCAGGGCTTACCGCACAACTGTTATATGCTCATAAAATCATATTTGCAAAATAGACATTTTCTTGTTAAAGTAAACCACTAACATTCACGCAATCAGAGCAGGTGTACCACAAGGAAGTGTTCTAGGCCCCGTCTTGTACACTTTGTTCACGGCAGATCTTCCACTATCAAAGAACACATATACAGCCACGTATGCAGATGATACTGTCGTCATGGCCAGGAGTACCCTTCCCTCAATTGCTTCTGATTACCTACAAGAAAACCTTAACAGTGTTAGCGGCTGGATGAAAAAATGGCGCATAAAAGCTAACAAAAGCAAATGGGCGCAGATAACATTCACTCTTCGAAATGGCTCATGTCCTGCCGTATCTCTTAACAGCGTTCCAATACCACAAACAGATAATACCAAATATTTAAATAGGTATTCTATTAGACCGGCGTCTTACTTGGCGATCGCATATATTTTTAAAGCGAAAGCAACTTGGACTGAAATTGCGATCACTACACTGGTTAATCGGCTACAATTCAGCACTTACACTAGACAATAAGGTGCTTATCTACAAAGCTATTCTGAAACCGATATGGACGTATGGCGTTCAATTATGGGGCTCAGCAGCAAAGTCAAATCTAGAAATCATGCAAAGATTTCAGTCAAAAGTGCTCCGCATGTGTGCCAATGCGCCATGGTTTGTACGAAACGAGATATTGCACCGTGACCTAAAAGTTACGACAGTTTTCGAAGAAATAAACAACCTCAGCCGGAGATACAACAACCGACTTGCCACTCATCCGAATAATCGAGCAAATAACCTTTCCAAGATAAGCTACTCCTCAAGATTAAAAAAATGTCAGCCTAACGATTTAATGCAAAGATTTAAACCGTAATATACGTAAATGCAAAAGTTGTAAAATTGTATAATATATGTATATGTTATATGTTGTTCATTATTAAGTAACGAATTCCACTGGGAATTCTTACTCTAAGCTATTCTTATTTAAATTGTAGGTAAAAATAGTACTTATTGTTATTGTTATGACAGATTGTATGGAATAAATGAGGTTCGAAAAAAAAAAAAAAAAAAAATCCTTTTGCAGGCCAGTTCTATTTCGTCGTGGTTCACTTCGGGCACTTAGTCCTCGTTATCAGTGAGATCCCTTCTGATAGAGCCCTAAGAATTGCTTGACCTGTTTTGTCGTTTTGGGTATTGGAAAGTTAACAGTGCATTCCATCTTTTTAGGATTGGGCTTGATTCCTTCCGTTGTAATTATGTGCCCAAGGAACACCGTTTTTTATTTAGAAATTTTGATTTATCCAGTCGGACTTTCAGGTTTGCCTACTGTAATCATGCGAATATAAGTTTGAGTGAGTTCGTATGTTCTTGTAAAGGTGTTGAAAATGTGATTATGTCGTCCAGGTATACCAAGCAGATTTTATTGATGTTATCTTGAAGGATATTGTTCATCAATCTCTGGAATGTTGAAGGGGCGGTTTTTAGTCCGAAAGGCATTCGCAGAAATTCATAGTGTCCTCCTTCGGTGATTTGGTGAAAACCCTTCACCAGATCGGATGTAGTGAAATACTGGCTTCTTCCCAGTTTTTCAAGTATCTCGTCTATATTCGGGATGGGGAACTTGTCATCGATCGTTACTTCGTTCAGTTTACGATAGTCGATTACAAGTATCCACTTTGGTTTTCCACTGGCATCGGCCTTCTTCCGCACGATCCAAATTGGGGCTGAATAGGGAGAATTGCTATTCCTAATTATCTTATTTTCCAACATCTTTTGGATTTGATCTGCAACTTCTTTTTTATGTACAATACGTACGGGTATCTATATTACTTAGAGAATATGGGTATATTGTTTGTAGTCCTAATTCTATGTTTTATTGCGGAAGTAAATGAAAGTCTATCATTTTCTTGGTAAAAAATATTATGATATCTATTTATTATTTGTAAGCTGTGATCTTTTTTCAGGGTTTAGGTGTCCTATTCTAATTTGGTCGTTCAATGGTTTAAATTCTTTATTTTCGACTATGCTACAATAAAATTTTCGTGATCTGCCTTCTGCGTAGTCACGCGACTAGTTTCAGTTTACTTCTCCATTTGCTACATTAAAAGTTCCTTCTCTACCGCCGTTCTCTTCCTTATAATATACTAGGCCGGAGTTATCTGGTGCTATTATCCTTTTCTTATTCAAGTTTTCCTTTTCGAAGTGCATTGTGAATTTTTTTTTTTTTACTATTGCTTTCTTTCTATAATCGACACAGGCATTTAGTGGACTCAAAATATCGTTACCTATTAGGCCATCGTAAAAATTAGGAAATCTTATTATATCAAATTCTAGTGTTTTATTTGTTCCAATGTCGCTAAGTTCCTCGAAAATAGGTATTAAGGCTTCTTCGTTAACGTAAATTTGGTGTTGAAGAGTTTTAATTAAAAGTGAGTTGGATGAATGAATTCTTTTGGGGTCACAGATACCCGGATTTAAAATTGAGTTTGTTGCGCCTGTGTCCATTATAAGTTTTACAAAACCTATTTTCGTTTTTATTATTATAAATGGTAATTTATTCTTTAGGCTGATTCCTGAAAATTTTCAGCCACTGCTATTTTTTTATGTTCATCGGTTCTGGTTGGTTCCTAAAATTTGGTCTGTGGAATGGTGGATTTTGAGCCTTGGGGTTTTGTGGGCTTGCTTGTTGGTATATGCGGTGTTTTTGGGATGGTTGTTGGTAATCTCTTCCGTTATTTTGGGAATGGAAATTCTTTCTGTGATTTTGGAATGGTTGTTGGGGGTTCTCGTATTGTGCTCTATTTCTACTATCTTTTTTATTATATTGTGTGTTGTTTCTATAGTTAATATACCTATTACTTGAATGAGTTTTAAACTCTGTTCCGTTCCCATTATTGTTCGCAATATATGCGTACCCGCCTTGAAACAGTATATCCATAGTCTGTTCTAGGTCCTCTGGATTCCTACAGAATAGGATGAATTTCATTGGCTCAGGAATTTTGCTTTTGAAGATGTTGAGGGCGGTGCGTTTGTTGTTCATCGCGCTCTGTCTAGTTGCTTCGGATTCTCCTAGAATAACTACTAATTTGTTGTTCAGTCTGTGTAACTTGTTTTTCACACCGTTGTAGAGATCTAAAGAGTTTGTTCTAAAAGTCTATCTCCAAAATTGTTCTTTAGTGTGTTTTTAATATCTGTCCAAGAAGTCACGTGGCAGTTTATTTCGATTGCCTGCCTTGCTCTTCCTTTGAGTTTTGATTTTATCACGTCTAAAAAAAGTAGTTGGGACAGTTCGTCATATATTTTTAGGTGTGGGTGTATACTATCGATAAGTGTAGTGAACGTCTGTAAATCTTTTGAGTCACCACAGAATTCGGGTAAATTGTTTAAGCATTCCAAAGGGTTTATAGCTCATCTGCTCATTGGGTTTTCAGTCTGTGCTGCCATTTTTAGTTTTTAGTTTTAAAAACAGATTTGGGAAAAGAAAAAAATGCTCTCCTTTTTTTATACACGAACGCGTTTGTCTCTTTTAATTTTTTTAAATAATTTTCTTTGCTTTGGTTTTTATCGAGCTTCTTTTATGTAGGAATTCTTGCACCTTTTTTGATTCTTGTCCTCTGGACGTATACAGTAGTTTTCAATTCAATTTTCAATTTCTGTTTCTATGCTTAACTTTACATTTACATAAATTTAATAATATGATATTTATAAATAAATATAATATATTTAATCAAATTCTCACTTTCTGATATGTTCTTTGCTGGTGTTGCAAATTTATAATGCTGTCTACTTAGCTCTGTGTTTCCACTGTTGAGGTTAAAGTTGATTTCTAATATGTTCTTTGCTGGTGTTGAAAATTTATAAAGCTGTCTGCTTAGCTCTGTGTTTCCACTGTTGAGGTTAAAGTTGACTGATGAATTGTCAATATGGATATATCTTTACATCCCGGCTTTATTATTGATAAGGGGTAATCTTTTTATCCTCTTCTTCAACCTTTTTTTGTTGTGTTTTTTTTTCGAAGTTCAATTTAAAAAAAATGTGTGTTTCCTTTAATATTTTAAAGGATTCGAAAATGTCACTTTAACTAAAGTTCTTTTTTTCACAAACAAATTTTGTACGTCCTTTAATATTTTTACAGGAATCCAATATCCTCGAAACTGAATGATTTACACAAGGATGCACGGGTATTCTACCGACTGCGCCACTTTTATTTTCCGGAGCGAAGAACAGCGAAAAAAATAAAACACATGGTTTTAAAGTTTAATCAATAATAAGCAAGCTTTCTTTATTTTACACTTTCTTAAATACTATTATTTTGCTTTCCGTTGCATTTTTGTTAGCGGAAATGCACTTGGACAAATAAATATACATATTGGGGGAAAAATACAATTAATAAAGTTATGAAATTTTATACTATTATTTTGCTTTCCGTTGCATTTTCGTTAGCGGAAAATAAAGTTATAAATGTACAGGGTGGGCCATATAGCGTTTGCTTTTTGAACCACCTATTTTTTTGAGAATGGTAACACAAATGACATGTCAAATGTGTTCATAATTTACTTAAAGGTTTGAAATTTACGAAATGGGACGCTATACGCTTGAACAAAATTAAGAAATATTGAAAACATATTTCCAGAGTGGCGAGTCTTCTTCTTCTTCCGCGGTTACAGTAAATGGCGAGCGTTACAGTGACTTGCTCAACGAGTTTTTGTTTCCAAGAATTGAAGAGGATGGCATGGACGACATTTGGTTTCAACTTTTGGCTACCGTTTTTGAATTCCGATATCAATTGGCCGCCTCGGAGCTGGGTATTTAAGCCCGTTGGACTATTTTTTGTGCTGAGCCGTTAAGGAAAAGTGCTATGCGAACCATCCAGAGACGATTGATGCTTTAAAACACGAAATCGAAGTTACCATTCATGAAATTGGAGCCCAAACAGTCGAAAATGTGCTTAAAAATTGGGTTGATCGAATGGCCTACTGTAAAGCCACTTGTGGCAGTCATTTGAACGATATTATTTTTCATTCATAAATGACAATGTTTAATCTTCAAAATAAAAAAAAAGTTTGAAAAAATATTGATTAGTTTTTTTTTTTATAGCCGATTCAAAAAGCAAATTTATATATCTATATACTATAACATTAGGGAGAACTCCTCCAGTTACCTTATACTCGTGGCTGTTGGGGCCTACGTCTGTATTATACCATAGAGTTCTGTTATCAAAGTATGAAGAAGTATGGCGGTTTATCAGATAGTTCAGCACATTCATACTCCGAAGAGCCTTCAGTATTTGGTCCCATTTGGCCATATTGAACGCGTTTTTGACGTCAAGAGTCATGCCTGCGTAATGTTTTTTGGTTCCTTCGAGCCACATTCCACCAAATATAGCAGTTTTTGCTATTTCGCATACTTCTATTATTGCATTTACTGCACTGCGATGCTTTCTGAAACCATACTTGCGAGCTGACAGACCTGTATGGCATTCTGAGTACTGCTCTAGTCGGTTACAGATTATTGCTTCTAGCGCTTTGCCAGCGGTGTCCAGCATACAGAGCGGCCTGTACGGAGATCTTCTGGAAGTTTTCCAGGCTTCGACAGTAGGGCTAGTCGCTGTTGTTTCCATTTCACCGGAAAAACTCCGCTTCTAATGCATGTTGTGTACATGATTCGAAAAATATCTGGTCTCAATTGCAGTGCTTTTTTCAGCACGGCGTTAGGATTCTATTAATGCCCGGTACTTTTTGCAATTTAATCCTTTTGCAGGCCAGTTCTATTTCGCCGTGGTTCACTTCGGGCACTTAGTCCTCGTTGTCAGTGAGATCCCTTCTGATAGAGAGTAGAGCTTAGTCCGGGAAGAGATTGGTTACTATGCGTAGCGTTTTAGCATGTGGTAGCAGCATGCTAGTAATCTCATTCTAGAATTTTTTTAAAGAATTTTATAATTTTGTAATAATTTTATAGTAATCGTTACCTCATGAGTTCGCATCTATCTCATTTAGGAGGCTAGCAAATGCCTCCGCCTTGCTTTTTGCTTTGGCTCTTTATCGTTTATGGCGTTCGCTTCTCAAATGCTCGATGTCGTAATTCCACCAATAATTACTGCTCTCCCATTTCCTCGCCATTTTAGCATCGCAGGCGACTGATAGTTGCCATATTCCACAGTTGGCTTGCTGGTTTGCTGTACTCTAGCTTCCTCTATTTTCTGTAGGAAATAATTACAAGGGCCTTTCTTCGTCTAAGTTGCAGGTTATCAAGCTCTTTTTCGTTTTTTTCGACGTGTTTTCGCATTTGAAAGCGTAATGTAAAACTCCATTCGAACAGGATCATCTTATGGTCATTATGTGTATACTTCTCGGACATAAGCCATCGTGCTGCTCTAGCTATTGTTGGACTAGCAAAGCTAAGGTCTATGGCGGATCTGCCTCTGCAATTGTCGAATGTCCATGTGCTTCGCCCGCAGAAAGTGGCTCGTCATCAGTCCAACGGCACTCCCTGTGTTTAATGACAGAAGAGTTAGCGACAGTCGATCGGACATGACAGGTAATATCAGTTTAGTCCATCTGCAGCCTCTTTCAGCCGGCCAAGCTCGCTTGTGGGTGGTAGTTACCCATTTGCTAACCGTGGCTGTGATGGCCGCAGAAGGGAGTGACCCTTCTTTGGGACCCATGTTAGCATCAGGCTATTATGTCTACCGACATAGTTCAGCCTGGATTTACAGGACTTGACTACCCCTGATGTGGTTAGGGGGCTGTCTAAGGTTATAAGCGCAGCTTGGCTGTCGCTGCAGACACATATAGATCTGCCTTTCCATCGTTTTTCCACAACAAAGTTCATCGCTTCTTGAACTGCATACACTTCCGCTTGAAACACAGATGCATGCATTCCAAGAGCAAAGTGCAGTTTTGTCCCGCTGGATTCCACGTAGACCTCAGAGCCGGAGCCATGCCCGGTCCTGGAGCTATCCGTAAAAATGCGAAAACAGTGTTTGCCGGGCTCAATTTCTGAGTCTTTCCACTACTGAGCCTCTTGTAGCACTACACTGTATCTCTTTTCAAGTACGACTTCTGATGGCATGAAGTCAATGGGCATGGAGAGAATCGTTGGATCGACGTCCATGCCTTCTCTGTGTTCCAATGCCGGACTGGGGCCGTACCAGTTGCCATTGTGTTTCAGCCTGCATATGGCCTTCAAGGCCTCTCCTTGGATGAAAGCATCAAGTGGTGGCAAACCAATCAGAGCATCTAATACCGGGCCTGAAGTAATCGGAAAAGCTCTGGTGCAACAGATGGCCACAGTGCATTGTAGTCTCGATAAGGTCCTCCTGACTCCCACTAGAGAGAGTCTACTCATACAGACCACTGATGAATAGGTGATAATAGGTCTTATCATAGCCGTGTAGATCCATAGGACCTTGCTAGGATAGAGACAACACCACGTTTTTGCAAAGACACCTTTGCACTGCCAGAAAGCTGTCAGTGCTTTGTATGTCTTTGTTTCAACTTGTGATTTCCATTGGAGCTTACTATCGAGGATTACTCCAAGATATTTCATTTCCTTGGATAGCTGGATAGTGACTCCTTTTAGCTTAGGCAGAACGAGTCCATCAAGCGTCCTCCTTCTGGTGAAGAGGACAATACCTGTCTTGGCGGGATTTGCCGATAGCCCATTCGCACAGCACCAAGTGTCAATCAGATCCAGGGTTTTCTGCACTTTCCTGCAGATGTTCATAAGCGAAGGCCCTGTTGGTAACAACATCGTCCGCATATGCTTGTGCGTGGAGCCCCGACTCGTTTAAGGTGGTGAGTAGAGGATCGATTACCACGCACCAGAGCAATGGAGACAGCATACCGCCTTGGGGCAACCTCTATTAACCCCGGATGACACCAGCAAATCTTCCTTTGCTCGCACCGAGACGATTCTTTGGGCCAGCATCGAACGAATCCAATTTAGTAGGACCCGGTCTACGTCGTGCCTACTAGTAGAGCTACACATACTGTCAAAAGTGGCATTATCAAACGCCCCTTCTATGTCTAAAAAGATGCCCATAGCGTAGTCCCTCCTGTCGATGGCCCGCTCCACCCTAGCAACAAGGTTTTGCAGTGCCGATTCGCAGGATTTTCCATTTTGGCATGCTGAAATGGAGTCAGAATGCGAGCCTTCAGCGATTTCTGGCGTATGCGCAATTCCACCAGTCGTTCAAGGCTTTTCAGCATGAAAGAGGTCATGCTGATAGGTCTTAAGCTTTTGGGGCTGGTGTAGTCGTCTTTTCCAACCTTTGGGATGAAAGCGACCCCCACCATCCTCCAACAGCGTGGTATGTAAGCCAGTGCCAGGCATGCCGAGAAGATTTTCTCCAGGGCTAATGTGACGGCCTCAGCGCATTCCTTCAGCATGGCAGGAAATATGCCATCTGGTCCGGGCAACTTGTAGCCGCCAAAAGATTTAATGGCAAATCGAATGGCGGTCTCATTCACCACAGATCTGACAACGAACCAGCCATGCCTCAATATCTGGAGTTCTCGATTACAGCAAGGAACGGGAGTCCGGTTAGGGAGAGATCGAATTGGACAGGCTGTCTCAATCCATTCAGTTAGGGCAGCGTTGCGTTTCTCAACAGCCGCCACAATGACCTGCTCTTTTCGAAGTCTTGGTGGCGCAACGTCAAGGTCCCGCAACGCCTCACTAAACTTCTGGGAGTCTGTTTTTCAGGGGTTTCGAGAGGGCAATGGCATTTGTGCCTCCTCGCCACACTGAAACTCAATGTACCTGTGGTCCGAGCACGAATCTTCGGCAAGGACTCTCCAGTTCTTGATTGACCACCCAAGTTTTGAGTGATAGGGTTAGATCGATCACCTCCTGCCTTCTAGCTGTTACAATCGTTGGCTGCGCCCTTGTTATATATGTCTAGGCAATAGGACGCGATAAACTCGAATAGTCGAGAGCCCCGTCCACTGCATTTGCTGCTGCCCCATCTCCTCCAGGGTGCGCTCTCGCTCATAGAGCTGAGAGACTTGGGTAATGGTTGAGGCCTCCAGAATCCATGCCCCTGCCGCCGAAGCGGGTGAATTGCCACTTGTGTGGACTCCACCTGGAGTAATAGATCCATTGTTTTCCATTACCTTTTTGGTTTTTTTCGGAACTCCTCCCTAGCCAGTTTGGTTCGCGGATGGCCCCTTGATTCTATGCCAACTTTGAGTCATCACACGAGTGTTGAACCCACCCCATAAGGGAAGGCCACTCGTGTGGTGTCAGGGCTTCCCTATCCGCCACCTGGGACGCGCCTGATGGGAGATCAGGAAACTCCATACGGGTAACCCCGGTTTGGTTACTATGACTTTTTCTCGGCTGGATCAGAAGTTCCCATCTCACCGTTCCTCTAATTTTGTTGACGCTTTCCCCTAATTTTTTCAGCTCAGGTTTGCATTTAATTGCTTTTAAGATAACGGCATATGACTTCTCTCCGATTTTGCAAATGATTAGCGCGTCAAGACGTTATTGTGCTAGTTTGCCCAGTCTAAGCTCTACAACAAATAGCAATGTAGTCACGTGTCCAATCTCGGGAAGTGCACAGGCCAGAGCACCTAAGAAGATGGCACCAGTCATTGCAGGAATTGCATTTGCCTGGTGCCAGATCCCGAGGTATTCTTGTCTGACACACGGATGCGACAGGGAGTTGTGTTGCTCTGGTGAGCTCCTAGGAACCGTTAGAGCTTGGTTTATGATGGCGGATGGTAGTGCCAGCACATAAGAGCTGGGGGCGTCAGATGGCAGGAGCAGCACGTGACCACATAATGTGTGGACCACTCCTTGTGCGTCTTAAGGCCTGAGCAGGTCTTAAAGTGACAGCATATGTCGCACTGCTTACATCTAACCGATGTCGAGTTCAGCTGAAGCCGTTTTTGGCATACGCAGTATAAGTATACTTTGAATCCAGGCTTGGATTTGATTCCAGCCTTGAAGAGAAGTATTTGGAGCAGACTTGCTGCATAGATCTACTCCTGTGACAACGGATGAAGGGTAAGGTACCCTCTGGCTCGTTCATGCTTCTATACTACATATTATGAGCAGTTATTATCAAGAAATCGACTGTTCCTTCCTTAAACCCACCTTCGACAGGCTCTTCAAGACCAACAACCCGCCAAGAAGGTAGTAGCAAACTCAAAGACCATGGAGACTCGGATGCATCTAAGCTAGAAAATAAAGAAGGCTACGAAGTAGGCTCGAATTATCTGTCCGACTCCGGACTACTGTAGCGTCTACCAGGGAGAAGTCTTAGCCATAACGGAGGTAACTGTGTACATTAGCACGCACGCCGTAACAAAAGCTACGATAAATATGTTCTCGGACAGCCAGACGACCATCAAATCAGTGAAGGCAGTTATATTAAGATCAAAGGTTCCTCAGGAATGCCTGGCAGCTCTAAATTATATTATCACCGTCTTCAAGGTCAGTCTAATATGGGTTCCGAGACCTAGAGATATTGAAGTAAATTGCAAGCCCGATGAGCTGCTGCTTGAAAACAGATGGAATAGAAATTTATTTGCCAACTTGCTGATTAAAGAAAAAACATTATATTCTCCAGTAGGCCAATAAGTCATGGAAGAAGAAAATGCTTGTGTTACAACCAAGCGCATTTGGCCTCAAATAGATAAGAAAAGGTCAGGAGAATTGCGTAACCACTCAAGAGAGAACATCTGGAAGGTCGTGGCTTGTGATACCGTTTATTGGCTGTTGTAGGCACTCTTATAAGCTAAAATTATTTTCTCATGAATGATCGATACGCTTGTGTTCGAATAATTTCTAATATTCGAGTTTTAATATTGTAATTACTTCATTTTCATAAGTATGGTGCTAAATTTTTAAAATTAAGACATTGGCCCAAACATAACGCTTAATTATTATTGGTGATATTCAAATTAATATGGCTTGCTAGTCCGGACAAAAGGTTGATCGCAATCACTTGAACTCTGTTGGTATCCTGCTGGCTGATTTGTATTTCCCTATTACGGCCGATAATTCTAATCGCTCATTTTCCCCAACAAATATATGTGTTGAGAAAGCTGCATCATCCGACACACAAAAAAATATCACAATTGTTATAACAAATAATATTGCTAATAAGCAGCAATTTACAGAGAACGTTAATGACTACGAATAGTGTAAGTTGTCAAAAATGAAGATGAACCGCGAGGACTTTTTCACTTCGCTTAACTTGACAGCGGGGAAGTTCTTTACAGAGCTGATTATAGTGAATTCTGTCATTGGCTCTGCACAGTTTTTGGCTTCTGTATGAAATCCAATTGCTGACGGCATTTTACAAGGCATTTATGTGCATTACTATCTTCCTTTGGCAAACGAAATTTTATTAATATACAATAGAATAAAAGGGTGTAAAAAAAGGCTTCAAAAAAGCTGTACCGAAAAATATTCTTCACTCAATAACCAAATTTTAACATAAAAAATAAAAAAAATTATGGAATATATAAATGATTGCAAATGTATAGGACTATGAATAAGTTCGTGCGGTTTTTTTTCGAAATTTGAAACTTTATTGACGTAAAATGGTTACAAATTTAATATTCAAAATATTGTCCATCGCTTACTACTACTTTTTCCCATCTTTCTGGCAATTCACGGATTCCCTTTGTGAAAAATTCGGTCGGTTTTGCCGCAATCCACGAATCGATCCATTTTTTGACTTCATCGTAATTACGGAAGTGCTGGTCAGCCAGGCCATGTTGCATCGATCGGAAGAGATAGTAATCGGATGGCGCAAGGTCTGGACTATACGGCGGGTGGGGTAGGACATCCCATTTGAGCGTTTCTAAGTATGTTTTGACCACTTGTGCAACATGTGGCCGAGCATTGTCATGTTGCAAAATAACTTTGTCGTGTCTATCGGCGTATTGCGGCCGTTTTTCTCGCAGTGCTCGGCTCAAACGCATCAATTGTCGTCGGTAGACATCCCCCGTAATCGTTTCATTCGGTTTCAGTAGCTCATAATACACAACACCCAGCTGGTCCCACCAGATACACAGCATAACCTTCAGGCCATGAATATTCTGCGCCGACGTCGATGTTGAAGCATGGCCAGGGTATCCATACGTTGCCCGACGTTTTGGATTGCCGTAATGGACCTACTTTTCATCGCCAGTCACAATTCGATGCAAAAAACCCTTTCTTTTGTGCCTTTGAAGCAGTTGTTCGCATGCCATAAAACGGCGTTCAACGTCTCTTGGCTTCAATTCATACGGCACCCAATGGCCTACCTTTCGGATCATTCCCATGGCTTTTAAACGTTTGGAAATGGTTGATTGATCAACTCCCAAAGTTTTTGCAACCTCTTCTTGCGTTTGAGCCGGATCTTGATCGAGCAATTCCTCCAATTCGGTATCCATGAACTTTGGCGGCGCACCCTCGCGTTCTTCGTCTTCCAAGCCAAAATCACCACTTTTAAAGCGTGCAAACCACTTCTGGCACGTTCGCTCAGATAGAGCATGCTCACCATAAACTTCCACCAAGATACGATGACTTTCGGCTGCTTTTTTCTTCATATTAAAATAATGAAGAAGAATTCCCCGCAAAAACACATTATTTGGCACGAAATTCGACATTTTCAAGTGTGGTAAAAATATTGTTGTTTACGCTTCAAATAAAAAACTTATACTGACGTTTGTGCCTTACGACAGTAGCTCTCCAATGAATGTTTGGAAATGTGGATCGATGGAATAATAATCAAGTTACGCCATCTGTTGTAAAGCCGCACGAACTTATTCATAGTCCTATTATTACACAACCGCACACTAAATACTAACCTCAATGGTGGTGTGGAAACTAAAAATTCCCAATTTTTGTTTAAAAAAATACCCAATTCATGTTTCTACCGGTGTGGGAATATTGGCAAATGTTATAAAAAATGCACATTTTTCAGCGCTCTCACGAGAAAAAGAGTTTCCCATCTAGTCATCTATGTTGTGTGTTCCGAGTCGATCAGATTTTTAGAAGCCAGTGAAAATTAAGCTCAAAGATTCCGTTACATACATATAACCCGGGCTAATAAAAGTGTGTTAATTATTCTATTTGTATCTTAATTTTTGTTATAATTTTGTTCTGAGGTAGTTGACTATGACTGATCGTTCGATTTGCTATTACTTCATTATAGGTCTCTTTATCATTAAAATTTATTTTCTACTTTTTCGTTCGATTAGCAAAAAAGCGTGTTTTTTAGTTTTTTTAAACTATTTTTTATTTTCTACTTTTTAGTTCGATTAGCAAAAAAACGTGTTTTTTAGTTTCTTTAAACTATTTTTTTTTATTATGAATGAAAATTATTGTTGTCATTGCAGTCAGTGAATAAATGATTCGATATATTCGTGTTATATTTAATTCCTTTCTTATCGACTGTGAGTCTAAAACTATGCAGTTATCGGCCGTGATAAAGAAGTAATCGGGATGAAGAACTTATTTCGTGGAGGGAGCCTGAGAAACTGATTTACAAGAATAAATAAAGATTTTTCATTTTACAACCAAATTCACATTACTTTTTGCCCACAGTAAAAAAAAGAAAATATTAATCCTGGCAATCCTAGTAAGGATAATGGAAAACTTTTATCAAATTATTGCATTGTCATCGGTCCTTGATAGGTGTGCAAAATTTCAAGTCGATCAGATTTTTAGAAGCCAGTGAAAATTAAGCTCAAAGATTCCGTTACATACATACATACATACAACCCGTCCTAATAAAAGTGTGTTAAAAAGCATTCGCTGTTGTTGGGATGAATCACAATCGAGCGATTCGTAAATACGTACATACATACGTCACCATACGATGTAATTCAACATTAATGAGGTGTGGTGAGATTATCGCTTAATGCCTGTTGCTTCGAACAACGAACAGCGAACAAACACACAAACAGCTTTTTTTGGAAAAAGAGCTGCTTTTGTTTAAACAATTTTGGTTAAATAACAAATAAATCAATTATTTTTTTGATGCAGGACGAAGGTAAATATTTCAAAGTTAAACTTCAAGAAAGTTTCATTTTATTTGGTTGATTCGTTTATGATTTATGGTCGTGAAAACAAAAAATTTATGTTTTTTTGCCACATTTTGACCGATTGCCATGCCCCCTTTATATATTTCTTCACATTATATTGATATAAACCTTCCTCTTCAATCAATCTATCTTTAAAAAAAACCGCATCAAAATCCGTTGCGTAGTTTTAAAGATTTAAGCATTCAAGGGGACATAGGGACAGAAAAAGCGAGTTTGTTTTATAATATGTAGTGATTTCAATTGAGTTTTTATGTGTACATTTATCTTGTGTCTATATATAAATTGTTAAGAAATTCATATTGAAAATGAACGGTTTGAGGTGATATATTTGGTGGAAGATTACTATACTACGAATATTACTATAACTGTCATGTTAGCTTCGAAATTACAACGCATGCGCATTGAAGTCACCTACAACCAATCGGTTTTCACCTCTGATGAGCGCACCTATATCAGGGTGATATCCTGCCGGGCAGCAGATGACAGGGGGTATACAGACGTTAAATATTTCGAGCTCGGAATCGCCTTCCGGACAGCTATACCTTGATATTCTAAGGTGCTGTCCCTGCGGTTGATACCTTCACCGATGAGACGATACTGCACTGTGTGGTGGACTATAAACGCTAGGCCACCACCATTGTCTCGCTCGCGATCGTGTCTGTGCACGTTATAGCCATCCCTGGGTATCAGAGAGGACCTAGCGTGCAGCTTGGTTTCCTGGACCGCAGCTATTTTGATACTGTGTCGGCTTATGAAGTCAACTATCTCGTCGACCTTGCTCGTGAGTCCATTGCAGTTGAATTGTAGAAGCTAGAAGTCATTCCGGTAACGTAGAACCGGCTGCCATGGGAATGGTAGTCATTCACTGTTGTGGGAGGAGTGACATATGTACTAATTTGTTGTTTATTACTACATAAATTGTCAATTTTTATGCTTATTAAGGTATTTACTATTGTTCAACACTTCTGTTGTTTCTTCTTTTTGTGTATTAAAAAAATTGTAATCTTACAAATTAAAAAAATAAAATTGATATTTGAAATAATAAAGCAAACGTATAATATACATATATATAATTTCATACAGCAAACGTATAATATTGAAAATTTATTTTTATAAATGCTAAACAAAGAATATAATAGTGGGTACGTTTACGGTGCGCTTGCTCAGGGCTTGGGCGAAGTCAAATCGACACAGCACTTGCTTCGTATCGTTTATTAACACCATCAGAGCTCCCAAAAATGATGGGCAGAAGTTACTGAATTATTGTCTATGACCTAGCCCGGTACAATTTTTGTAATTGAAATAAACATATCTTTGGATGTTAGTTATTCATGTTCACGTATTGGACCCAAAAATCATCCGCAGAATATTTCTCTCAAGCACTCCAAGGGATGCTTCATCGGATATTGTCATCGTCCAAGCTTCTGCGCAATACGGTAGGACGGGGGCTTTATAAAGTATAAGTTTTGTTCGACGGGAGATGATTTTACTACTCAATTGCAAGTAGCAGTTGTTAGGAAGAAATATTCTACGTTGTCGGTGTTAATGCTGGTTCCTAGATGAACTGAGTTTCTTATAACCTCGAAATCATGACTGTCAATAGTGACGTGGTTACCGATACGCCATTGGGCCGACTGTTTGTTTGATAACACGAGATAATTCTTTTTGTTGTCGTTCTCCACCAAACCCATCCATTTCGCTTCTTTATACAGTTTAGAAAAGGCAGAAATAACAACGCGGTTGTTAAGGAAAAAGATGTCAATATCGTCATATCGCATATGCCATATTCTTGAGCGATTAAGTTCTGCGGTTCACACGATTTTTCCAGTACCAGGTTAAGAAAGGCACTCGACAACGAGTCACCCTGCCTGAAACCTCGTTTGGTGTTCTGACGGCGCTACTGGTATTGAGCGGGGATACAAAATTCAGACCTCCTTTTCTACTGTCGAAGGCTGCTTTATAACCGACAAAGAGATAGTCTGTGTCGATTCTCCTTTCATGGGTATTTTCCAAGACTTTGCATATTAAGAATATCTTGGCAATTGTTGAATCCGGTTCTAGCCCTACACTTATAAGGTCCAATCAGTTGGTTGATGATGGGCTCGCCTTTCACACATTACCCTCGCTAAAATCTTATACACGGTTTTTAGAAAACTAATCCCGTTTCTTATAACAACCATATGCAGTTTGGACTCGGCTCAATACTGAAGGTCCTTACATCTGTTTAAAAACATCGCTAACTACATACTTATATACTGTATGGCCCCGCTTCATGCGGTGGATACGTTCTACAGAAATGCGCATATAGAAACTTTGCATTAAAAAATACTTTACTTCTCTACTTCAATACTGTAATTCTCTAAAAGCGCATTAAACCAAAACAACGAGTAAAAATTAACTTAAAACAGCATAAAAAAATTAACAGAAATTAAAGGAAATTGGCTGCTTAAAAAAATACTTCGCATGCCTGAAAGGAATTCATATAATAGCTTAAAATAAACTGATATACAAACATAATTAATTTAATTTCATTGAAAAGTAATATAGTTTTATATTTTTTAATCATTATCACAATCTGTTAATGTTTGCACAGTTTGTAAAGTGGTTCCAAATAACCTTCACCATCAGAAAAGACTGTCAATAGATATTTGCGGTAAAGGCGATGTATTAATAGATGAGCGAACGCAAAATAGTGCGAGCTTTCAGCGTTCCACGATTTTTAGAGACCGTCTATACTCGGGTTTCCTAGACAAGCTCATATTTATGTATGTTTGTCCAAGAAATTTTTGTATAAAATATTGTACTAGCCGCACAACTTCCAAATTTCATAAAAATAATCCGCATAAAACTAGACTTTACAGTATACAGTGTACAATATAATAGTGCGATAATTGTCAAGATCCCTTGTCTTATGGATTGGACAGAACACAATTAAATTCCAATCGGCAGGCATGCTTTCATTCGACCATATTTTGCATAGGAGCTGATGTATGCACCTTACCAGCTCCTCGACGCCATATTTAATTTGCTCATGTGGGTCCGTGTATTTTGTTGTTCTTTAGCCGCGCTATCGCTTTTCTCACCTCGTCATGGTCGGGTAGCGGAACGACAGTTCCATCGTCAACGATTGGGGTATCGGGATCTTCACATTCTCTGTGATATGCGCAGCTCTCACTATTTTACAGGTCCGAGAAGTGTTCCCTCCGTAATTTAAGTATGTTCTGGATGTCAGTCACCAGATTGCCGTTTTTGACTTTACAGGAAAACAGCCCGGTCTTAAAACCTTCTGTAAGCCGCCGCACTTTCTGGTAGAATTCTCGGGCTTTAGTCCTGTTGGGCAGCATTTCGAGCTATCCGCAGTAACGTATTTCGGCCTCTCGTTTCTTCTTTCTGATAATACGTCTCCCCTGCATTCTGAGCTCCCGATAGCGATCCCACATGATAGTTGGGCAGTACTATCTGAAAGCAGGGGTGATGTGATTGCAGCTTGTCGATTTCGAACATTCTTTGCGTAGGTGCAGATGTACGTTTTTTGCTGCACAGAAGCGTGTGCGTAGTTTAGCTGCAACAAGGTAATGATCCGAGTCGATGTTGTGCCCTCGGATCGTGCATTTAAAACATTAGAAGCGTGTCTTGCTTACGTCGCTTGATGTTTTTTTCGAGCCCCGACGAAGTAGATCAGCCTCTTTCCGGGACCGGATGTTTCGTTGTGCCAACTGAATTTTCCGACTATGGGACCAAAAATTCCCTTCTTGCCCACCCTGGTGTTGAAGTCGCCAAGCAGGATTTTTATGTCGGGGCGGGGGCAGCGCTCACAGGAACGTTCCAGGCGCTCATAGAAGGAATTTTTGGTCACATCGTCCTTTTCTTCCGTTGGGGCTTGAGCGAGATGTTAAAAAATCGCGTTTTGATGCGAATTATTGCGAGACGCTCTTTCACCGGAGTGAATGACAGTACTTAACGACGAGGTCTCTCTCCCACAACAAATCCAACACCGAATATGTGCTCCTTTACGAGGAGGGACAAACGACAACGGATAACCAGATATCCCATTTGTTTCGTGAACAGATGTTCGGAAACTACGCAGAGGATACTTCAACGGAGCCCTAAAGTGGTTTGCTGGTTGAACCGTATGCAACAGAATCGACCTGGCAACTCCAAAGTGAAAAGAGATCAGGGACTTTCCCACTAAGAGTGCTCATTAATTACAAACTTAATATCTCCTCTTTTTTTAATTGAAACTCCTTGTTTCTGAAAGGAAAAGCAATACAAAGTACTATGTGTAATGATAAATTAGTCTCACAAATGTTATATGGTTAAGGGGTCCCGGTGCTCTATAGCTCGAAAGTTTGGGGTATTTTTAAATTTAAACAATATTTAAATTTTTTAGACATTTTATTTAACTTCTTTTACACACAAAAATGAGAGAAAATTGTTTTTAATTTTAATAATTAATAAATGGGTTGACCCTGCCGAAAAATTGGACCTGGACTGTGTTGTCCATTTTGGCCCTTCTATTTATCTGAAACACAAAAATCCCAAAAAATATTAATAAGTATGATTGTAGTAGAATAAAAAAAAAGTTTACCAAATGGCGCAGTTTTAAATTTGACACTCTGAAAACCTGGTTTTTTCAGTTTTTTAATAAAAAAAAAGGCGAACGATAATATGATTCTAGTACAGGCGATAGCCATTGATGTTGTGAAGAACATATTAAAATTTGAGACGATAATGAATAGTTTTTTTTTTTGACAACACCATCCCGAAGGAAGTAGTTTCGAGATAAATGGATTTAAAGTCTTCTCTCTCTGTCTTCCAAAAATAACAATTTTATACTTTTTTGTTCTTCCTTTGAAAATAGGTGCAGATGCAGATGGACACAGTCATAGCAGTTGCAGCAGCTCAAATAATCATGACCACGACGGCAAGTTGTTTTTACTGAAAGAAGCACAATATGTGTATACAACAGAGGCGGCGATAAATGATTCCAACAGCCAACACCGGCACCAGCACCACGAAATCAGCTATAATGATGATGGAAATGGCAATTTCGAGCGCGAATTGAAAATCTTGCGGCAAGCATCATTGAAGCTAATACAAAATAACAACAAAGATAATTAAATTATTTGTTCTTAGTTTTTAATATTTAATTTGTATACTACATATTATATTATACTAGCAACCCGCCCGGCTTTGCGCGGGTATAAAATATATACCCTATGTCACTCACTGAAAAAATGATTAAAATCGATCCAGTAATTTTGGCTTATTCATTACTGCCCGTGGCCCGCACGCTCAAATCTAAGCCTGCAACGTTGAAGGTTTGACCCTGAGATTTATTAATGGTCATTGCAAAAGATGCCTTTACCGGAAATTGTAAGCGTCTAAATTGGAATGGTAGATCCGGTGGTATCAGAGGGATTCGGGGAATCAATACATCTTCTCCGGTACCACATTCTGTGAGTATTGTGCACTCTATTATGAAAGTTTTCAGTGATTTTACCAGCAAACGCGTGCCATTGCATTTATGTGGATTTAGGTTTCTTAATAAAATAACAGGACAACCTATTTTCAGCTCCATTTTTTGAGGACGGAGTTCAGACGGGTTCAAAGAATTTAGGGATTCTGTAGGAAAATGAACAGCTTCTTCCAAATCGAGAACAGTATCGACCGAGTAGTATATTTTCGTCGGTGCATCAATCTTTGAAATAATCAAGTTATTTACTTTATCTACTTGTTCGTTAGTTGGTGACAGAA
Organism: Anastrepha ludens; assembly: GCF_028408465.1. Classification (NCBI taxonomy): domain Eukaryota; kingdom Metazoa; phylum Arthropoda; class Insecta; order Diptera; family Tephritidae; genus Anastrepha; species Anastrepha ludens. The sequence goes on along the minus strand of NC_071503.1, from coordinate 61,399,579 downwards.
TAGCTCTTTCTTTAAACCAAGATATAGTCTTATAACTTATGTTATCAATGTCAGGATAGACATTGTTGACTAACTCTTGGATGTTGTCTATCAAAACACAAAGGTTTTCTAGGTTAATCCTTCCCTCACTTTGTGTTAATTCTCCATTGCCAACTTTTAGCAGCTTCTCTGGAAAAAGCTTGTTCTCACGTGAATATGACGAAACCCTCATATTAGTTGTAAGCTCTAATTTATTGACATGCGACCAAAGGTGGGATCTTTTTAGCGAAGCATTTATTTCGTCAGCACGTGTTCCCCGAGTCACAACTGGTAGGATTTGACGGAAATCTCCTGAGAACAGAATTGTACATCCACCCATAGGTGAATTTTTATTGCGCAAATCGCGCATTGTCCTATCCAGTGCTTCCACAGACGTCTTGTTTGACATGGTAGCTTCGTCCCAGACTATTAATGAGCAGTCACGCATCAATTCTCCTGTATTGCTCTGTTTAGAATCACTACAGATGCTGTTATCATCATCGGTGGCGATTTTCAGCGGTAGCTTGAATGTAGAGTATGCGGTTCGGTCTCCTTCCAAAAGAGTAGCGGCAATGCCGGATGACGCAACAGCTAACGCAATTTTTCCGGTAGATCTCACTTTTTTTAAAAGCAGATTGATTAAAAATGTTTTTCCTGTGCCTCCTGGGGCATCAAGGAAAAATAATTTCCCTTCATTGTTATCAATTGTTGATAGTAATGCAGTGAATACTTTTTTCTGATCGATGTTTAATCGTGGCTCATCTTGAGCTATATTTTGTAACAGTCTCGTTTGATCGTATGATGTTTCTCTTGTGTATTCGGCACTGTTAGTTAAATCAGAGTTAGTAGTATAAGCTGGCATCGGCAGCTCAAAATCCTTGATCGTTTTACCCGAAAGTAATTACACTATTTTGTTTAATTCAAATAATTCTTCGTCAAATATGTTTTGGTCATTTTGTACATCAACAGAGTTTAACTCTTGCCGTCGCCGAATCAGAATATCACTGGCCATTTTTTCTTGAAATTTATTCCATAGACTAACAGAATCAGTTACTTGGCAAAACACTACTATGACGGCAAATAAATATCTTAATAATGTAGCTGAACTACAAACAGCTGCTTCTGATAATGTATTTTCCTAGTGAGAATCGTCTTCCAAGGGCCCCATAGCTTTGCATGCTGCTTGATAAGTATTGTAAACAACACCTTGTAAAGTGCTTAGGTGAGCAAAGGATGTCGGGCCTTTTACAATATGCAGTAACATTCTCAGATATAAAAAATAGTTTAAAAAAACTAAAAAACACGCTTTTATTGCTAATCGAACTAAAAAGTAGAAAATAAATTTTAATGACAAAGGGACCTATAATGAAGTAATAGCAAATCGAACGATCAGTCATAGTCAACTACCTCAGAACAGAATTATAACAAAAATTAAGATACAAATAGAGTAATTCAAATTCGAGTTAAAAGCGTGGGATGCTTGATATAGTAAATATTACAATCATTCTCTTGGCAACTACCTGTGTACAGAGGGTTATGAAAGTGAAGCAAAATGCATCCCACGCTTTTAACTCTAATTTGAATTACTCTATTTGTATCTTAATTTTTGTTATAATTCTGTTCTGAGGTAGTTGACTATGACTGATCGTTCGATTTGCTATTACTTCATTATAGGTCCCTTTGTCATTAAAACTTATTTTCTACTTTTTAGTTCGATTAGCAAAAAAGCGTGTTTTTTAGTTTTTTTTAACTATTTTTTTATTTTTAGTATATGTAGGTGTTTACGAGTAATATACTATTACACAACCGCACACTAAATACTAACCTCAATGGTGGTGTGGAAACTAAAAATTCCCAATTTTTGTTTAAAAAAATACCCAATTCATGTTTCTACCGGTGTGGGAATATTGGCAAATGTTATAAAAAATGCACATTTTTCAGCGCTCTCACGAGAAAAAGAGTTTCCCATCTAGTCATCTATGTTGTGTGTTCCGAGTCGATCAGATTTTTAGAAGCCAATGAAAATTAAGCTCAAAGATTCCGTTACATACATACAACCCGGGCTAATAAAAGTGTGTTAATTATTCTATTTGTATCTTAATTTTTGTTATAATTTTGTTCTGAGGTAATTGACTATGACTGATCGTTCGATTTGCTATTACTTCATTATAGGTCTCTTTATCATTAAAATTTATTTTCTACTTTTTCGTTCGATTAGCAAAAAAGCGTGTTTTTTAGTTTTTTTAAACTATTTTTTATTTTCTACTTTTTAGTTCGATTAGCAAAAAAACGTGTTTTTTAGTTTCTTTAAACTATTTTTTTTTATTATGAATGAAAATTATTGTTGTCATTGCAGTCAGTGAATAAATGATTCGATATATTCGTGTTATATTTAATTCCTTTCTTATCGACTGTGAGTCTAAAACTATGCAGTTATCGGCCGTGATAAAGAAGTAATCGGGATGAAGAACTTATTTCGTGGAGGGAGCCTGAGAAACTGATTTACAAGAATAAATAAAGATTTTTCATTTTACAACCAAATTCACATTACTTTTTGCCCACAGTAAAAAAAAGAAAATATTAATCCTGGCAATCCTAGTAAGGATAATGGAAAACTTTTATCAAATTATTGCATTGTCATCGGTCCTTGATAGGTGTGCAAAATTTCAAGTCGATCAGATTTTTAGAAGCCAGTGAAAATTAAGCTCAAAGATTCCGTTACATACATACATACATACAACCCGTCCTAATAAAAGTGTGTTAAAAAGCATTCGCTGTTGTTGGGATGAATCACAATCGAGCGATTCGTAAATACGTACATACATACGTCACCATACGATGTAATTCAACATTAATGAGGTGTGGTGAGATTATCGCTTAATGCCTGTTGCTTCGAACAACGAACAGCGAACAAACACACAAACAGCTTTTTTTGGAAAAAGAGCTGCTTTTGTTTAAACAATTTTGGTTAAATAACAAATAAATCAATTATTTTTTTGATGCAGGACGAAGGTAAATATTTCAAAGTTAAACTTCAAGAAAGTTTCATTTTATTTGGTTGATTCGTTTATGATTTATGGTCGTGAAAACAAAAAATTTATGTTTTTTTGCCACATTTTGACCGATTGCCATGCCCCCTTTATATATTTCTTCACATTATATTGATATAAACCTTCCTCTTCAATCAATCTATCTTTAAAAAAAACCGCATCAAAATCCGTTGCGTAGTTTTAAAGATTTAAGCATTCAAGGGGACATAGGGACAGAAAAAGCGAGTTTGTTTTATAATATGTAGTGATTTCAATTGAGTTTTTATGTGTACATTTATCTTGTGTCTATATATAAATTGTTAAGAAATTCATATTGAAAATGAACGGTTTGAGGTGATATATTTGGTGGAAGATTACTATACTACGAATATTACTATAACTGTCATGTTAGCTTCGAAATTACAACGCATGCGCATTGAAGTCACCTACAACCAATCGGTTTTCACCTCTGATGAGCGCACCTATATCAGGGTGATATCCTGCCGGGCAGCAGATGACAGGGGGTATACAGACGTTAAATATTTCGAGCTCGGAATCGCCTTCCGGACAGCTATACCTTGATATTCTAAGGTGCTGTCCCTGCGGTTGATACCTTCACCGATGAGACGATACTGCACTGTGTGGTGGACTATAAACGCTAGGCCACCACCATTGTCTCGCTCGCGATCGTGTCTGTGCACGTTATAGCCATCCCTGGGTATCAGAGAGGACCTAGCGTGCAGCTTGGTTTCCTGGACCGCAGCTATTTTGATACTGTGTCGGCTTATGAAGTCAACTATCTCGTCGACCTTGCTCGTGAGTCCATTGCAGTTGAATTGTAGAAGCTAGAAGTCATTCCGGTAACGTAGAACCGGCTGCCATGGGAATGGTAGTCATTCACTGTTGTGGGAGGAGTGACATATGTACTAATTTGTTGTTTATTACTACATAAATTGTCAATTTTTATGCTTATTAAGGTATTTACTATTGTTCAACACTTCTGTTGTTTCTTCTTTTTGTGTATTAAAAAAATTGTAATCTTACAAATTAAAAAAATAAAATTGATATTTGAAATAATAAAGCAAACGTATAATATACATATATATAATTTCATACAGCAAACGTATAATATTGAAAATTTATTTTTATAAATGCTAAACAAAGAATATAATAGTGGGTACGTTTACGGTGCGCTTGCTCAGGGCTTGGGCGAAGTCAAATCGACACAGCACTTGCTTCGTATCGTTTATTAACACCATCAGAGCTCCCAAAAATGATGGGCAGAAGTTACTGAATTATTGTCTATGACCTAGCCCGGTACAATTTTTGTAATTGAAATAAACATATCTTTGGATGTTAGTTATTCATGTTCACGTATTGGACCCAAAAATCTTCCGCAGAATATTTCTCTCAAGCACTCCAAGGGATGCTTCATCGGATATTGTCATCGTCCAAGCTTCTGCGCAATACGGTAGGACGGGGGCTTTATAAAGTATAAGTTTTGTTCGACGGGAGATGATTTTACTACTCAATTGCAAGTAGCAGTTGTTAGGAAGAAATATTCTACGTTGTCGGTGTTAATGCTGGTTCCTAGATGAACTGAGTTTCTTATAACCTCGAAATCATGACTGTCAATAGTGACGTGGTTACCGATACGCCATTGGGCCGACTGTTTGTTTGATAACACGAGATAATTCTTTTTGTTGTCGTTCTCCACCAAACCCATCCATTTCGCTTCTTTATACAGTTTAGAAAAGGCAGAAATAACAACGCGGTTGTTAAGGAAAAAGATGTCAATATCGTCATATCGCATATGCCATATTCTTGAGCGATTAAGTTCTGCGGTTCACACGATTTTTCCAGTACCAGGTTAAGAAAGGCACTCGACAACGAGTCACCCTGCCTGAAACCTCGTTTGGTGTTCGGACGGCGCTACTGGTATTGAGCGGGGATACAAAATTCAGACCTCCTTTTCTACTGTCGAAGGCTGCTTTATAACCGACAAAGAGATAGTCTGTGTCGATTCTCCTTTCATGGGTATTTTCCAAGACTTTGCATATTAAGAATATCTTGGCAATTGTTGAATCCGGTTCTAGCCCTACACTTATAAGGTCCAATCAGTTGGTTGATGATGGGCTCGCCTTTCACACATTACCCTCGCTAAAATCTTATACACGGTTTTTAGAAAACTAATCCCGTTTCTTATAACAACCATATGCAGTTTGGACTCGGCTCAATACTGAAGGTCCTTACATCTGTTTAAAAACATCGCTAACTACATACTTATATACTGTATGGCCTCGCTTCATGCGGTGGATACGTTCTACAGAAATGCGCATATAGAAACTTTGCATTAAAAAATACTTTACTTCTCTACTTCAATACTGTAATTCTCTAAAAGCGCATTAAACCAAAACAACGAGTAAAAATTAACTTAAAACAGCATAAAAAAATTAACAGAAATTAAAGGAAATTGGCTGCTTAAAAAAATACTTCGCATGCCTGAAAGGAATTCATATAATAGCTTAAAATAAACTGATATACAAACATAATTAATTTAATTTCATTGAAAAGTAATATAGTTTTATATTTTTTAATCATTATCACAATCTGTTAATGTTTGCACAGTTTGTAAAGTGGTTCCAAATAACCTTCACCATCAGAAAAGACTGTCAATAGATATTTGCGGTAAAGGCGATGTATTAATAGATGAGCGAACGCAAAATAGTGCGAGCTTTCAGCGTTCCACGATTTTTAGAGACCGTCTATACTCGGGTTTCCTAGACAAGCTCATATTTATGTATGTTTGTCCAAGAAATTTTTGTATAAAATATTGTACTAGCCGCACAACTTCCAAATTTCATAAAAATAATCCGCATAAAACTAGACTTTACAGTATACAGTGTACAATATAATAGTGCGATAATTGTCAAGATCCCTTGTCTTATGGATTGGACAGAACACAATTAAATTCCAATCGGCAGGCATGCTTTCATTCGACCATATTTTGCATAGGAGCTGATGTATGCACCTTACCAGCTCCTCGACGCCATATTTAATTTGCTCATGTGGGTCCGTGTATTTTGTTGTTCTTTAGCCGCGCTATCGCTTTTCTCACCTCGTCATGGTCGGGTAGCGGAACGACAGTTCCATCGTCAACGATTGGGGTATCGGGATCTTCACATTCTCTGTGATATGCGCAGCTCTCACTATTTTACAGGTCCGAGAAGTGTTCCCTCCGTAATTTAAGTATGTTCTGGATGTCAGTCACCAGATTGCCGTTTTTGACTTTACAGGAAAACAGCCCGGTCTTAAAACCTTCTGTAAGCCGCCGCACTTTCTGGTAGAATTCTCGGGCTTTAGTCCTGTTGGGCAGCATTTCGAGCTATCCGCAGTAACGTATTTCGGCCTCTCGTTTCTTCTTTCTGATAATACGTCTCCCCTGCATTCTGAGCTCCCGATAGCGATCCCACATGATAGTTGGGCAGTACTATCTGAAAGCAGGGGTGATGTGATTGCAGCTTGTCGATTTCGAACATTCTTTGCGTAGGTGCAGATGTACGTTTTTTGCTGCACAGAAGCGTGTGCGTAGTTTAGCTGCAACAAGGTAATGATCCGAGTCGATGTTGTGCCCTCGGATCGTGCATTTAAAACATTAGAAGCGTGTCTTGCTTACGTCGCTTGATGTTTTTTTCGAGCCCCGACGAAGTAGATCAGCCTCTTTCCGGGACCGGATGTTTCGTTGTGCCAACTGAATTTTCCGACTATGGGACCAAAAATTCCCTTCTTGCCCACCCTGGTGTTGAAGTCGCCAAGCAGGATTTTTATGTCGGGGCGGGGGCAGCGCTCACAGGAACGTTCCAGGCGCTCATAGAAGGAATTTTTGGTCACATCGTCCTTTTCTTCCGTTGGGGCTTGAGCGAGATGTTAAAAAATCGCGTTTTGATGCGAATTATTGCGAGACGCTCTTTCACCGGAGTGAATGACAGTACTTAACGACGAGGTCTCTCTCCCACAACAAATCCAACACCGAATATGTGCTCCTTTACGAGGAGGGACAAACGACAACGGATAACCAGATATCCCATTTGTTTCGTGAACAGATGTTCGGAAACTACGCAGAGGATACTTCAACGGAGCCCTAAAGTGGTTTGCTGGTTGAACCGTATGCAACAGAATCGACCTGGCAACTCCAAAGTGAAAAGAGATCAGGGACTTTCCCACTAAGAGTGCTCATTAATTACAAACTTAATATCTCCTCTTTTTTTAATTGAAACTCCTTGTTTCTGAAAGGAAAAGCAATACAAAGTACTATGTGTAATGATAAATTAGTCTCACAAATGTTATATGGTTAAGGGGTCCCGGTGCTCTATAGCTCGAAAGTTTGGGGTATTTTTAAATTTAAACAATATTTAAATTTTTTAGACATTTTATTTAACTTCTTTTACACACAAAAATGAGAGAAAATTGTTTTTAATTTTAATAATTAATAAATGGGTTGACCCTGCCGAAAAATTGGACCTGGACTGTGTTGTCCATTTTGGCCCTTCTATTTATCTGAAACACAAAAATCCCAAAAAATATTAATAAGTATGATTGTAGTAGAATAAAAAAAAAGTTTACCAAATGGCGCAGTTTTAAATTTGACACTCTGGAAACCTGGTTTTTTCAGTTTTTTAATAAAAAAAAGGCGAACGATAATATGATTCTAGTACAGGCGATAGCCATTGATGTTGTGAAGAACATATTAAAATTTGAGACGATAATGAATAGTTTTTTTTTTTGACAACACCATCCCGAAGGAAGTAGTTTCGAGATAAATGGATTTAAAGTCTTCTCTCTCTGTCTTCCAAAAATAACAATTTTATACTTTTTTGTTCTTCCTTTGAAAATAGGTGCAGATGCAGATGGACACAGTCATAGCAGTTGCAGCAGCTCAAATAATCATGACCACGACGGCAAGTTGTTTTTACTGAAAGAAGCACAATATGTGTATACAACAGAGGCGGCGATAAATGATTCCAACAGCCAACACCGGCACCAGCACCACGAAATCAGCTATAATGATGATGGAAATGGCAATTTCGAGCGCGAATTGAAAATCTTGCGGCAAGCATCATTGAAGCTAATACAAAATAACAACAAAGATAATTAAATTATTTGTTCTTAGTTTTTAATATTTAATTTGTATACTACATATTATATTATACTAGCAACCCGCCCGGCTTTGCGCGGGTATAAAATATATACCCTATGTCACTCACTGAAAAAATGATTAAAATCGATCCAGTAATTTTGGCTTATTCATTACTGCCCGTGGCCCGCACGCTCAAATCTAAGCCTGCAACGTTGAAGGTTTGACCCTGAGATTTATTAATGGTCATTGCAAAAGATGCCTTTACCGGAAATTGTAAGCGTCTAAATTGGAATGGTAGATCCGGTGGTATCAGAGGGATTCGGGGAATCAATACATCTTCTCCGGTACCACATTCTGTGAGTATTGTGCACTCTATTATGAAAGTTTTCAGTGATTTTACCAGCAAACGCGTGCCATTGCATTTATGTGGATTTAGGTTTCTTAATAAAATAACAGGACAACCTATTTTCAGCTCCATTTTTTGAGGACGGAGTTCAGACGGGTTCAAAGAATTTAGGGATTCTGTAGGAAAATGAACAGCTTCTTCCAAATCGAGAACAGTATCGACCGAGTAGTATATTTTCGTCGGTGCATCAATCTTTGAAATAATCAAGTTATTTACTTTATCTACTTGTTCGTTAGTTGGTGACAGAATAGCTCTTTCTTTAAACCAAGATATAGTCTTATAACTTATGTTATCAATGTCAGGATAGACATTGTTGACTAACTCTTGGATGTTGTCTATCAAAACACAAAGGTTTTCTAGGTTAATCCTTCCCTCACTTTGTGTTAATTCTCCATTGCCAACTTTTAGCAGCTTCTCTGGAAAAAGCTTGTTCTCACGTGAATATGACGAAACCCTCATATTAGTTGTAAGCTCTAATTTATTGACATGCGACCAAAGGTGGGATCTTTTTAGCGAAGCATTTATTTCGTCAGCACGTGTTCCTCGAGTCACAACTGGTAGGATTTGACGGAAATCTGCTGAGAACAGAATTGTACATCCACCCATAGGTGAATTGTTGTTGCGCAAATCGCGCATTGTCCTATCCAGTGCTTCCACAGACGTCTTGTTTGACATGGTAGCTTCGTCCCAGACTATTAATGAGCAGTCACGCATCAATTTTCCTGTATTGCTCTGTTTAGAATCACTACAGACGCTGTTATCATCATCGGTGGCGATTTTCAGCGGTAGCTTGGATGTAGAGTATGCGGTTCGGTCTCCTTCCAAAAGAGTAGCGGCAATGCCGGATGACGCAACAGCTAACGCAATTTTTCCGGTAGATCTCACTTTTTTTAAAAGCAGATTGATTAAAAATGTTTTTCCTGTGCCTCCTGGGGCATCAAGGAAAAATAATTTCCCTTCATTGTTATCAATTGTTGATAGTAATGCAGTGAATACTTTTTTCTGATCGATGTTTAATCGTGGCTCATCTTGAGCTATATTTTGTAACAGTCTCGTTTGATCGTATGATGTTTCTCTTGTGTCACTGTCGGCACTGTTAGTTAAATCAGAGTTATAGACGGAGAGCTCATGACCAAAAAACCCAACATATTTTATACTTCTTGAAATTTTGTGTGAGATTAGTTTTTTAATACTAGAATCGATATCCGGCGGGGTGGCTGCTCAATAGCGGTCTTAATTATGCGTTTTTTTTTTTTAAATTGTTAATAAAAAACATTTACTCAACATATTTTATACCACTTGAAATTTTAACAGAATTTCATTTACGATCTGCATAAAATGAAGCGATGGCAACCATCCCATTCTCGTGGTCCCAAAGTACTGCCAGCCCATGTTGAAAGTGCGTTGATGGAAGCACAAGTCAACATATTTTATACCGGCTGTCTTTTTTACACAACATTGGCAATACAATAAATTGATGAAATGTGGAAAATTTGGAAAATTTCATTCCTGTGAGTGCGAGCGAGACCGACTCACGTGAATGTGGGCGCGCGAGAGAGAGCGTATATTGTTCATATTCTGTCTCCCCGTACAGTCTTGCAAAAATGGGAAGGATGATAGGTTTGTTCATCAAAAAATTAGAGAATAGGATTTTTTTTCTTTTTCTTAAAAAAGTTTTTATTTCTAATTTATTATTCCTTTATTTATTTATTTAATTAATTAAATGGATAGAAAAAAAAACAAAATTAAATTTTTAATTTTCTATGTCAGAAATAGATTCCGAGTCTGAACTGCAATAGTCATTTTCTATTTCTTCAGCTTCAGTATCTGAAAGAAAATCATACCGTCAATCAAAATACCTGATAGTTGCAATATTTCGGACTATGAACGAAGGCGTAAAATACTATACCTGATTCAATGTTGTCATTCATTGAAGGAGTTTCTATGACAGCTCCAAGGACTGATTGAGAGAATTGGTCGCTATCAAACCAATTAAAAGAAAGAAATTCTCCATTTCTCCCCCAGCCATTCGATTCTGGGAGATAACAAGTTGGAAATTTCAAATAAGCGTTTCGCCATGTATTTCCAATATATTGAGCTCGGAGAAGTTGCTGATGTAACTCGGTTTTACATGGCGGCAAAGACGATGCGTCAAAATTTTTCAGCTGTTTCTGGAATGCTTCGTTTACATTTGACGCTTTATATGTCTCCCAGAATTTAGAAAAGCGACCGCTGTTCACGTCATTTATGTTTCTTAAATTGTACATTTCGCATACAAATTTTTCCAGCATTTTAAATATATGATTTTTTGTTGCAGTGGAGTTTATATTCCCCAGTTCAATAAAAGCATTTTGATATTCCGGTGATTTTTTTAATATCTGGAAAGGTCTTTCCTTGCCTTTTCTGTAAAAGGCCGGACTGTAATCACAGCCGGTCAGGGCATGGAATCCTTGTAAACTCTGACACTACTTTATTTTGTCGGTCGATAATACAGAAAATTTTTAAATTGACTTTTTTCGCTAGATAACTTTATTCTTGCTTTTTTAACACTAAACCAGTTTTTCTTTTATGTTCCTACGTAATAATATTTCCGATCTATTATTAGCAAGCTTATAGAGTAATAACGTGTAAACTAGTGAAAAATTATGTTCATTTCATGAACATAAAAACGTTATGGTGAAAATAAAAAATTGAAATGTTTCCAAAATCAAAACTATCAATGTGCAATATTTATTCTAATAGACCATTCACTGAAAACTTAAAATTTTTGAAGTCATAGTGAAAAAACGAAATTTTAAATGTTATAAAATATATAATATTGTCATTTTTTCTACAAGCTACTGGCAAAATATATACTTTCTTCTAGGTCAATTGATTTATCTCGATCCAAGGATACTTAGTTTTTCATTTATTAAGTCGCATTTCAATTACGAAACATAAAAAAAATTAATAAATATAAAAAATAATTAAGTTTTAGAAATTTCGACCGCCATATTGGATCCGCCATTTTGAATTTTAAAAATCTGACATTATATTCGTAATCAACGACCCCAAAAACCCTCAGGTAACAAGTTTCAAGCGAATTCGATTGGATTTAAAAAAGTTTGTCCGCCATATTGGATCCGCCATTTTGAATTTTGTAAATATGATATCAGATTCGTCATCAGCGACCCCGAAAACCCCCGGATACCAAGTTTCATAAACAATAATTAACTATAAGAAAATTTTGACCGCCATATTGGATCCGCCATTTTGAATTTTGACAATCTGACATCATATTTGCAATCAGCGACCCAGAAAACCCCCGGATACCAAGTTTCATAAAAATAATTAATTTTTAAAAGATTTTGTAAGTTTTGTAAGCAACTTGCTATATTTGTGGAGCAAAAACATCCGAAATGAACAATTTAGTCAGACTCGCAAACAAAGAAGAAAACCAATGTTTTTTTGAATTTGGCCTTTCTGTATTGCACATGTGGATAAGAATGATGGCATGCATTTTGCATATAGCATATCGATTAGATTTTTGCCGGTGGAGTGTAAGATCTGATGATCATAAAGTGCTTCTTCGAAATACTAAACAAAAAATTTGTAAAGAGTTTAGAGAAAAAATGGGGCTTATAATAGATCAGCCAGCACATGGTTCTGGATCTTCTAATGATGGCAACACTGCGCGTACATTTTTTCAGGATATTGAGTTAACATCAGAAATAACAAAAGTAGATAAAGAGTTAATATATAGATTCAGTATAATTTTAAAAATGTTAAGTGGAAGTAGAAAAGTACCAACAGACTTTTTTAACGACTATACTTACAAAACAGCTGAGTTGTTCATAAAGCTCTATCCCTGGTACTATATGCCATCTTCTATTCATAAAGTGTTGATACATGGTGGTAAAGTAATAGAGAAATTTTTACTACCTATAGGGAAATATTCAGAAGAGGCTGCTGAAGCCAGAAATAAGGATTTCAAACGTTTCAGGGAGTTCAATACTCGTAAAATGTCACGAACCATAACAAATGAAGACTTAATACATAAACTTTTAGTTTCTTCAGACCTTTACATAGCCTCATTAAGAAAAGAATGGAGAAGCAATTCTGCAGCAAATGATCCCGAAATAGAAGAACTTATACAGCAATTTGAATCAAAGAGAATGTAAAACTTTGTCTTTAAAATCTACTAGACTATTAGACTATTACTAGACCTCTGGCCTTTACTGGCTGGAGATCTTCTCCCCTTGCCTTTACTGGCTGGAGATTTCTTCCTCTTGCCTTTATTGGCTGGAGATCTTTGTCTCTCGCCTTTACTGGCTGGAGATCTTTTCCCCTTGCCTTTATTGGCTGGAGATCTCTTCCTCTTGCCTTTACTGGCTGGAGATCTTTGTCTCTCGCCTTTACTGGCTGGAGATCTCTTCCTCTTGTCTTTACTAGCTGGAGATCTTTTCCTCTCGCCTTTACTGGCTGGAGATCTTTTCCTCTCGCCTCTACTGGCTGGAGATTTGTTCCTCTTGCCTTTGCTGGCTGGAGATCTTTTCCCCTTGCCTTTACTGGCTGGAGATCTTTTCCTCTTGCCTTTACTGGCTGGAGAACTTTTCCTCTCACCTTTACTGACTCGAGATCTTTTCTTCTCGCCTTTACCCTGTTTTGCAACTTTTCACCGTATCAGATCTACCATTTCAGGTTTAGGAATATTAACATCGGATTTGTAATCAACGATCCCAAAAACCCCCGAGTTACAAGTTTTAAGTAAATTCGAATAAATTTTAAAAAATTTCTCCGCCATATTGGATCCGCCATTTTGAATTTTGCAAATATGATGTCAGATTCGTAATCAGCTACCGTGAAAACCCCCGTATGTCAAGTTTCATAAAAAATAATTAAGTTTTAGAAATTTCGACCGCCATATTGGATCCGCCATTTTGAATTTTAAAAATCTGACATTATATTCGTAATCAACGACCCAGAAAACCCCCGGATACCAAGTTTCATAAAAATAATTAATTTTTAAAAGATTTTGTAAGTTTTGTTTTTTAAATATATTTGTTTAAATATTTCAATATTAGCAAAATATTTTAAAAATCCGCAACGACAGAGTTGTTAGCAATTTTATCCTGAGCAATTCAAAAAAAATAAATTGCAAATCGGTCAAGAAATGTGTGCTGTAGACTGTTTTGAATAGTAAATTCCAGTTTTGCACCACTGTGCACCGTATTCGCCTGATTTGGCTCCCTGTGACTTCTGGTTATTCCCAAAACTCAAGAGACCACTCCGGGGAACGCGTTTCGAGTCGATTAAGGAGATAAAAGCTGAATCGAAGAAGGTGCTGATGGCTATACCGGAAATGGACTATTTGGCATGTTTCGGGGATTGATATTAAACGAGATGGGTTCCAGAGAGTATTTTATTTTATTATACATATGTAGTAGAATATATACATTATTTATTTTATTATTTAATTTTATTAAATAATCGAGATGAAATTATTAGAATAAAAGGGTGTAAAAAAAGGCTTCAAAAAAGCTGTACCGAAAAATATTCTTCACTCAATAACCAAATTTTAACATAAAAAATAAAAAAAATTATGGAATATATAAATGATTGAAAATGTATTTCGTCTTTTTTTTTTGAGCTCCGCAGCGGTAAGCAAGTGATTGACACTCTGACTCTGACTATGCTTAAAATTCTGAGTGGAGTGAAACACTTATAACTTCAATCAGTTCAGAGAAAAGTGTGGTTTAATTTGAGATTTAAAGTATATATCGACCTTGTTCTTTCTCCTTCGCGCATGTACTGGGTTAAATCAATACGATTCCCTGCGTAATTAAAGTCTTCTACAACATCATCGTATATTTCGTTCAATGTGATACCCACTTTTATCATCATATTAACGCAAGTGCTAATAAAAAGGGCTGAGGTTTCATGCGAGTATTGTAAAACTCCGTGTTTCAGCAAGCGCGACTCCAAAACACTAAATGCGCTTTCTATGCGGCTTCTGACAGAACTCTTATAATTTGCGATATCATAGACAAAAGAAAACTTACTGCTTCGACGTTAATGCTTTCGTATTTAAATATATATTAAGGAGGCGTTTAATATTATTTGAAGGTGGAGGAGTGCAGTTAATTGCTCCTATTGTGCCTCTTATGCCAAATTTCCTGAAAAATCTGAATTAAACAGCAAACTATTAAAGTGAAACATATTTTTCCCTAAATATACAAATAAGTATACATACCTAGTTTTCACATAATGATCTACCTCAACCGAACTGGGGAACTGTATTTTCGCTCCCTTCACCTCGCACATTTTTGGTAGGATCCATGTCGAAAAAAGTTGAATGTTGCCAGAAACCTTATAGTAAAAGGCAAGGAAGTTTCTTGAACATCATATATCTCCAGGTCATGCATGAGCCTCGACAGATTTTACGTGTCAGACGAAAATTTTGCATAAACGCATCTTCACTTAAGGGGTTATACGCAGTTATGAAGCAAATAAAAGACGGGTTGTCAAGGATTTATCCTGAAGAAACTTCAGAATATTTTAATTTGAAAATTTTTGACGGTTATAAAAGCATCCTTCAAGAACGTAACAAAATTTTTTATTTATGAAAATGTTAATTATAGAGCGCGCTGCAGGCGATTTCTGGAACCTCCTTTAAAAAAAGACGATTTACGGTGTACATCGTAACTCAGGATTGGATTATCTGAAATCAAAAAACCAAACAAATTTTGTTAATATTAGATTATCTAGTAATTAATCGTTCGGCTAATCAAAATAGTGAATTTTCACAAAATGGCAGCTTTTAAAAGAAATGATTTCGATTTTTACGTTAAAATTTGGCCGTAAATTGATTATAAAATGGAAAATAAGTATCAGATTTACAAAAGGAACGATTAATTACTAGAAAATGTATCTTTAAAGATTGAGTTAAAACGGTTGACCGATCAAACAAGCCGTTTTCGAGATATCGTGTACACCGACTTGAAAAATGCCGTTTTGAATGTTGAAATAATTTGTATATTTTAGTTACATGGCAACTTTATTTCATTCTCTTTAGACCTTCTGTCCTTAAGTCTTTTCTCACTCTTATGCATGCAAGTAGGCTTTGCATATCAGTCTTGCTTGTGCCGTTACAAATAAAATACCGAATTGTTCTTTCTCACGAAATCACGCGTTTTATTCAAAATTGAAAAAAAACACGTTTAAAGTTTCAATACCTACCTTAAAACGTGCCGAGGCATCTCTACATATTTACTTTTGAATATATGTACATTACAAAAATGCAATAAAAAAAAATCGATTTTTTTGAAAGTCATAACTGCGTATAACCCCTTAAGAAAAATGGATCACTGGCATCTCCCAAACTTCTTAAGTAACGTTGTACGATGCCTATTTTCATAATTTTCATCTTCCTACAACAACAATAGTAAGAGTAAAACATCATCAATTTTTATATTTAACAAAACTGTGCAGTACAATAATCAAAAAGTAAAATAGATGTTTTATTTGTCAAGAGCATTTCGAATTTTGACAATTTATCAAGAAAAGAGCTTTTTATTTTTGACACAGAATACCAAAACCTTGATAAATAGTAAATCTTGATAAATAAGAAAGATGGTGAATTTATCAAGTGCACATAATTGGGCTGATAATATCTATGTATATAAAAATTCAGCCGTTTTTCGCGTTGTGATGAAATTTACGGAGAATGGCTCATTTACGGTTGCATGGAGCGTACATTTTACTCACATATGTACAAGTTAACGCAGCAGTATTTGTGCCTAAATTTTCATTCCGTTACATACATTTCAATGGAATGCAAACATACATACATCTATATATAATATATAAAAATTCAGCCGTTTTGGCGTTATGATGAAATTTACGGAGAATGGCTCAACCGATTTTAACCAAACTTTGCCATATTGAAGAGACACAGGTGGAGAAGGTTTGTAACTACGTTTGGTTCAAATCTCCTTTATTTCTTCGTCAACACACAGTATACACGAGGCAGCGTTCTTTTTACGCGTATGGTTGTTATTGTAAACGGTTGCATGAAGCGTACATTTTACTCACATATATACAAGTTAACGCAGCAGTATTTATGCCTAAATTTTCATTCCATTACATACATTTCAATGGAATGCAAACATACATACATATACATATATTCATACAGCAGTGGCTGCACGCCTGCATTCGCATAGAATAGAAACATACAAATTAGCAGGCACAGCTGTAGCTGACCGCCTGCAATAATTAATCGTAACACAATGCTGCTGTGACTAACTTAACACTTTGCTTAAATACTTCTTCTTTACACCCACACTTCGGGATAACCGAAGCAAAACCATTAGCTCAACGAACCTGAACAGGTCGTCGCTAAAAAAGTACTTAAGCAAGGCCGTTTTCTTAGAAGATTACCAAAAGTTATCAGTAATAGTGCATAGTGAAAGTAAGTGTTAAAACTAACAAGAAAGTATTTTATTTGGTAAAGTGTTCAAGTGAAGCAGTTTCCAGGCATCAACCAAAGAGATTAAAAAAATGCGTCAGAAATATTTAAGAGAAGAGATTATTTTCACGAAAAATTTACAAAATATTTATTAATTTTGCAAATGATTGATAACAAGTGAAACAGTGAATAAATGGTGTGAAAAATACACACAACAGAAATCGGCAAAAATAATTAATATTTTAGAAGTTTTTACTTAAGATATTTAAGAAAAGAGATTGTTTTCACACTTTCCGTAGATATTTTCAAGAAAAATTTCAAAAATATATATTATTTTTGCTGATCATTTCCCATTTCTGTTCTGTGTAATTTTCATTTCAACGCGTGCTCACAGTTCAATTACATTTTTAAAAGATGGCGCTAACAGTATGTTAATTTGAATTCCAGTTTAAAAACAAGAAAAGTAGCAATCAAGAGCTCAGAGTGACATAAAGAAGGCCACTTTGATTTGGTAAAAGAAATGCCAAGAGGTAGAAGGCATGCTAACATCGGACGTAATACACGTCACAATAGAAATGTGCAAAATCACAGACAAAATGAAAGTGAGGAAAATCATGCTGATAGATTAAGTCAACAAAGAGATCGTACTAGGTCACGTTCTCAAAATCGGCCAATAAATATCAATTCTGTAAATTTGAATGGTGCAGCATTTCAATATAATCCACAGCTTGATTATTCATCTTACAAATACGTTGTCATTGGAAGTATGGATAAAATTTGCGGATTTTGTCAAGCATTGAAATTCAAAACTGAAACACCAGGCATGTGTTGCGCTGGAGGAAAACTTCGTTTACCAGAAATACAATATTCGCCCGAACCATTAGCTACATTATTATCGGGAACATCACCCGATTCCAAACATTTTCTTGAAAAAATTTCCACATATAATTAATGTTTTTAAATGACATCTTTTGGTGCTGGAAAAATTATAACCGATTACTTCATGCCAACGTTCAAGGTAATACATAAACTTCAACGTTCAACAACATTCGCTGACACATCTAATGAATCATTAGATTTTATGGACACAAATTATGGCTTTTTTCAGATTCAAGGGCAAGCATATCACTTAATAGGTTCATTACTACCACTACCCGATCAAGAGTCAAAATTTTTGCAAATTTATTTCATTAATGACAACGATGATGAACTTGAAGCACGGTGTGCATTTTCCAGAAATATAAACAGAGTCATTATGAGAGAGTTACAAGATTTATTACACACACACAATGTTTTGGTGAAAAGTTCTAAAACAACAATCGAAATATTGTCATCTGATAATCATAAAAATAAAATTGATCCAAATAAAACGCCTGCCGGCGAACATCGTGGAAGATACAATCAACCAACTTCAAGCAACGAGGTTGCAATTGTTATATCTGGAGATGAATTTCAACCAAGAGATATTGTTTTGCAAAGAAGAAATGATACACTGCAACGAGTTAATGAAACGCATCGAAAATATGATGCATTACAATATCCTCATATGTTCTGTCGTGGTGAAGATGGTTATTCGATTGATATAAAACAAATAAATCCAGCAAATGGTCAAGAAACAAATAAAACTGTAAGCGCAATGAATTATTATGCATACAGAATCATGATAAGAGAAAATCAAGAGAATCACATTTTAAAATGTCGTAAATTATTTCATCAGTATATTGTTGACATGTATGCGAAAATAGAAACAGAACGATTAAATTACATTAGATTCAACCAAAGAAAATTACGCTGTGACGAATACATACATTTACGAGATGCAATTAACAACGATACCAACGTTAATAACATTGGTCAGATGGTAATATTACCTTCATCGTATACAGGCAGTCCAAGGCATATGCATGAATACGCCCAAGATGCAATGTGTTATGTCAGAAATTATGGTCGACCCGACTTATTCATAACTTTCACATGCAATCCGAAATGGGATGATATTAAGAATCATTTATATGCTGGGCAATCAGCTACTGATGGGCATGACATTACTGCAAGAGTGTAGGTAGGTAGGTAGGGTGGTTGTCGTAAGACCCACTTAGACCTTCGGCAGGTCCATTGTGATACCACTGGAGCTTATCCTTACTCTACGTGTTCCCTTTCAAACCATCCGGTTGCTTTAATAAACGAGCAGAGCTTCGTTAGTTTTAGATGCGCTATATCCGCTACATCGGTTAGAAATGCTGTATCGAGGGTGCGCAGCCTTCTCCTAGCTAGGCTTTCGCACTCACATAAAAGGTGGCTGACTGTTTCCTCTTCTTCTGTATTTAGACAGCTTCTACAGAAATCGAAGTAAGGTAGTCCTAACCTTCTAGCGTGGCTGCCTATTAAACAATGACCTGTTAATACACCTATCATTTTTCTTATAGATTCCCTGTTGAATCTTAGCAAGATCTTCGATCGACCGCTGTTCCAGTTCGGCCATGTCTGTCTGCTTAGTTCGCATGTTGTGAGGTTTTGCCAGATTGTATTTACCTTTTTGATGGTTTCCCTGTCTATAAGTAATTTACAAGTGGCTATAGGCATGGGTATCAGCGCCTTATCCGGTTCGAGATCGAGCGTTGTACCGGCTCTTGCAAGTTCATCCGCCTTACAATTTCCTGGAACGTGCCTGTGGCCTGGTACCCAGATAAGGTGCACCTTGTAGCACTTAGATACGTCATCTAGTAGTTTAAAACATTCTAGAACTGTTTTTGACGAGTGCGTTTTTGATTCCAGCGCTTTTATTGCTGCTTGACTGTCCGAGTAAATGAAGATTTCATTTGTGGATAATACTCTCGTTTTTATTTCTTTAAGCCCTTCTTTTATGGCAGTGACTTCCGCCTGAAATACACTGCAATGATCAGGTAAGCGGAATGATTGGCGTACTCCGAGTTTGTCGGAGTAGACCCCTCCACCTACTTTATTATCCAGTTTTGAGCCATCTGTGTAGATGTTTAAGTCATTTATCTTAACAATGTGCCCGTTATCCCATTCCTCTTTGGAAGGAAATACTGTGACGAAGGATTTATACAAATTGATGTCCTTGGTTCTACAGAAATCCGTTGTGTTGGGAATGCAGGGGAATTGTTCTAAAATTGAGGAGTGTCCTCTTCGGTTCGTTCTGAGCAGGCCGATTTCTCTTAGTCTGAGAGTTGCTTTGGCAGCTGTTTGCTTACCGTACTGCTCTATTGGTAAAATGTTAAGCATGATATTTAGTGCATCTGTGGGTGTGGTTCTGAGGGCCCCGCAGATGCAAAGACTGGCCATTCTTTGTATGTGTGCCATGGTTCTTTTAATGTACAATTTATCTAGAGCTGGCCACTATACTAATATGCCGTATGTTAGGATTGGTCTGACAATTGCCGTGTAAAGCCAGTATACGATAGATGGGGAGAGACTCCAACTTAGTCCTATCAGCTGTTTACAAGAGTATAGTGCTATTGTCGCCTTTTTTACTCTATCTTCGACATTTGCCTTCCAAGTTAGCTTTCGGTCTAGTATTAGACCTAAGTAGCGGGCCTCATCACTAAATGACAGTGCCGTTCCTCCTAGAGTCGGAGGAGTTATATTCGGTATTTTGTGTTTCCTGGTAAATAGGATGAGTTCAGTTTTATTGGGGTTGACGCTTAGCCCATTTGCTTTTGACCAGTTTTCAACCATGTTTAGTAAATCTTGCATGACTTCTCTAAGTGTATTGGGGAATTACCCTCTTACTACCATTGCAACATCGTCCGCATATGCTACGACGTGTTGTCCTCTCTCCTCTAGGCTCTTTAGCAAGGAGTTTAGTGCCAGCACCCATTGGAGAGGCGACAGCCACCGCCTTGAGGTGTTCCTCTGCTAACTTTTTTCTTGATCTCTGAGGCCCCTAGGGTTGCGATCACAAATCTGCTCAAGATCATGTTTTTGATGAACTCAACCAGAGCGCCAGAGATCCCGAAATCCGTCAGTGCCTTTATTATGGTATCCGGTAGGATGTTGTTGAACGCGCCCTCGATATCTAGAAAGGCTACCAGTGTGAATTCTTTATTATATATTGACTTCTCGATTTCTGTAACAAGTGAGTTAAGTGCTGTTTCAGTATATTTCCCTTTACAATACGCATGTTGTGAGATACTAAGCTTATTAGGGCTGATGTTAGCCCTAATATGCTCTTCTAAAATTCTTTCTAATGTTTTTAGCAGAAAGGAGGCTAGGCTGATTGGCCTGAAATCCTTAGGTGTTGTGTGTGAACTTTTTCCCGCTTTAAGGATAAAGACCACTTTTACCTCTTTCCATACTGATGGGACACTTTAACGTTTCAGAGCAGCCTTAAATATGGCCGTCAACCACTCCATGATGTAGTTGAGTGAATGTTGTATTTGGGACGGGAATAATCCATCTGGACCCGGTGATTTAAATGGTTTGAACGTGTTCACTGCCCAGGTTATCCTAGTATCAGCGATTATTTCTTCAATGTCAGAGTTTGGTCTTTCTGTACTATTGTTGATTAATACGTTAGATGATTCGTTGCTGGGAAAGTGTGTGTCCACTAGCAACTTCAAAGTTTCGTCACTCGAAGTAGTCCAACTCCTGTCCGGTTTTTGGAGGTATCCGGTGGGATTGTGTTTTTTTGAGAGGATTTTACGCAGTCTGGAAGCCTCTGTGGTTCCTTCGATTTCTCCACAAACGTTCTCCAACCAGACCTTTTCGCTTTCCTAACTTCTTTTTTGTAAATTTTTATCTTACTGTAATAGCAGTCCCAGTCTTTACTCTCTCGTGTCGCTTTCGCTCTATTAAACTATCTTCTGCTATCGTTTCTTAATGTAGTCAGGTCTTCTGACCACCAGGGCGGCTTTTTCTTCCCGTTATACTTAATTAAAGGGCAAGCCTTGTTTAGCGCAGGTCTACAGACCTCCGTAAGGATTTTTCACGTGTTCGTTCAATGATTCTCTGTCTTCAATAGCAATATTTTGGGAATTTGGAAGTCTTTCCTTAAGTTCCCGTTTATATATATGCCAGTTGGTCTTTTTCAAGTTCCTGCTGGCGGGCGGGGCCCGTGAGCTGTTTCTCCCAAATTTTATTTCTATGTAGCGATGATCGGAGTAAGAGTGTTCATTCAGAACCCTCCACTGCGTCATCTTTCCGTAGAGGGTGTGACATGCTAGCGTAATATCAAGAACTTCTTGTCTATTGCGCGTAATAAATGTGGGTTCGTTGCCTTTGTTACACACTAAGAGCTTACTACATATAATATAATTAAAGAGAGACTCACCACGTTCGTTTGTATCCGAGCTCCCCCATACGGTATGGTGGGCATTGGCGTCACCTCCTAGGACTAGTTTGCGATTGTGTGCTTTGCAGTCTTCCACAAGGCTTCTTATTAGCGGCGACGGCAGTGGACCTGTGTCTCCTCCGGCAAAATAGAACGAGATTAGCCAGATGTTGCTTCCGCTCACTTCCCAGCTAACCGTCGTAGTATCTGCGTTACTGAAATTTTGAATCATAAATATGTTAAGATGTGCTTTTGCAATTATGCATGCTCTTTTAGTACCTTCACAATTGGTCTTGTATACTTTGTAACCTGATGTCCTCAGACCGCAGATTTCGCCATTCCGTACCCAGGGTTCCTGGATGCGGACTACATCCGGCTGATCTTCTGCCAGACGATCCAGTAGGGCAAGGCAGGCTTCCTTACAGTGGAGTAGATTTATCTGTAGAAGATGCATCAGCTGTTAGCGTTATATCTGAATCTTCTTTATTTTCGCATTTCGCATGATTGTACGGAATATTTACCCTCCCGTTCGAAGTACAACCTCCCTAAGCCCATTTCCGAGCCTGAAGAGGCGCATTCTTCTTCGGTGGGATGGTCGTCTTCGCTCATTGGCTCGGTTTCGCTCATGGGTTCTAGTTCGCTCATGGGCTTTGCACTTTCCTTCGTGGTGAGGAACTCTATTGCATCCGTGTCGGTTTTATAAATGTGAAGCTTCACCTTTACAAAACCGTATCTCAATTGCCCATCGCATTTCGCTAACGGTTCAATTGAGTTTTCTGTGAGGAGCAGGAGAGCCTGCATGGTGGCGCGCTTCTGTTCTTTCAATTCTTCCACGCTGTTTTTGTTGGTAAGTGTTTCGACATACCTCCACTCCTGCGTTGGGATATCCGGATTGCAGACCCGGATGAGCTTCATAATCTCTACCGGGTCTTCGACGGTTGAAGGCAACCAAACCCTTGCTCGCGGCCTGGACGGAATATCCTTCCTGTCCACGACCACTAGCTTGGTATTTGGGTACACTTCTCCAACTTTGGAGATGGCCTCTTTGTACAGATGGACCGATCTCTCATCGTCGCACGCTATTATTTTTATCTGGCCTTGGTGCCAGCCTAAGTCTTCACACGCAGGCGGGGGGCCGGGGTTCTCCAGAATAACCTTCAGTGCCACTTTCGTTAGCTCGGCCTCGATCCATTTCCATTGGGCCTTGGGGATCATACCTTCAGGATGGTTTTCGTCCCGGACCCCTATGATAAAGCGGTCTTTTGCAGCCTCCGCAAATGATCTTCTGGGCGTCACGCCCATTGATTTGTGCCTTTTTGCACTTGGCTTATTCTCCTCCAAGGACCGCTGTCGTTTTGGAGCCGATTGTATTTGTTTGAAGTCGGGGTTGAAATCAGTAATGATCGCTTTCGCTCTATCAATCGCCTCTTTCAACTCCTGAGACAATTCACCTTCCTTTGGGTGAGTTTCGTGCAACCTCCTTAGGAGCCTGGCTGCATTTCTGCGATCCTGGTAGCTCGCTTTCGCTGGGTCTACCACCCTCACAAGCGGCCATCCTTCGGTACCGGAGCTAGCAGTAGCTGTGCTTCCGGTCGGGACCGCTTTCGGGGGCTGAATCACAGTTGACTGCCGGGCTAGTGCACCCCTACTTGTGCTTGGACCTGTGTCCAGCTCTGGTTGTGTGGCAGCTGGCCTCGCTTTCGCTGAGGCTGTCGCTGTGTGTTTTGATCGACTTATTTGGCCGATGGATGGGTTTCTCTTTGAGCTCGGTGCGACCGTTGCTCTTATTGCGGAACTGTTTGTTCCTGTCGGTCTTTTCGAAGGAGGACCGATCTCCTTTTTCTTGTTTATTTTTGAATAGTCTGCTTGCATATTTGGACCCACGAGTGTCGGAGAAAGGATGTCCGCCCGTGCATAGCTCCGAACTACACGGGTAAGGCTAGTTATTACGGAGGGCGCCAGGTATCCGTAAGCTCCGTTCGAGACTTGGTTATTTGTTAGAAGGGCCCCAAGCCTGACAGATTCTCGGTACGGGTCGCATCACACCTTAATCCAGCCCTTCACCCCCGACCACGTTAAAAGTACTTTGGGTAGTGCTGTACTATTGAGGAGTATCGAACCCAACCCATAGTACCCTTAACTTAGCTAAGTACCTCCTGTAAATAGGAAAGCTGTGGTACTTATTACCAGCTGGCACCCTCGGGGAGGGTTCAGTGGAGGATTTTCGCCAGCCTGCAAGATTGTTTAGACGAAAGCTACAGTCTCTAATGGATTTCATTGTAAAACATAAAGTACAATGTTTCATGTATTCTGTGGAATGGCAAAAAAGAGGCTTGCCTCATGCGCATATTTTGATTTGGTTAAAACAAAAACTAACCACAGATAAAATTGATCATATTATATGTGCTGAAATTCCAGATATAAATGAAGATCCAGAATTACATACTACTGTAACCAAAAACATGATTCATGGACCGTGTGGTACGTTAAATCAAAATTCTCCTTGTATGGTTGATGGTAAATGTTCAAAAAACTACCCAAGGGAATTAATTGCTGAAACAATGACTGGAAATGATGGATATCCATTGTACCGTAGAAGATCACCAGAAGATAATGGAAAAACAGTCACTGTGAAAATAAATAATCAAGATGTGGAGATCAATAACCGTTGGATAGTTCCGTATTCCAAATTATTATCGAAAACATTTAACGCACACATAAATGTTGAATATTGTAACTCCGTAAAATCCATCAAATACATATGCAAATATATCAATAAAGGAAGTGACATGGCAGTATTTGGAGTTGTAAATCGAAATGATGAAATTACTAATTACCAAATGGGAAGATACATTAGTAGCAACGAAGCAGTTTGGATTTTCTTTTCCGATGCATGATCGCCATCCAGCTGTTATTCATTTGTCAGTCCATTTAGAAAATGAACAAAGTGTTTATTTCACTGAAAATTCTGCTCAACAAAAGGCCGAACGACCACCAGCAACAACAATAACTGCATTTTTCAACTTATGTGAAACAGATTCATTTGCAAGAGCATTGCTTTATTCAAATGTTCCTAAATATTATACTTGGCATGCATCATCAAGGTCCTGGGTACGAAGGCAACGAGGAATACCTGTAGATGGATATCCAGGTGTTCATTTGGGTGATGCAATCGGACGACTTTACACTGTGCATCCAAGTAAAGTGGAATGTTTCTATTTACGTTTACTCTTAGTTGATATTCCCGGCCCAAGATCATTCGAAAGTTTGAAACGAGTTAATGGTCATATTTGTTGTACTTATCAGCAAGTATGCAAAGAATTGAATTTGCTTGAAAATGATAATCAGTGGGATGCAACTCTTATGGATGCATGTGAGACAAGTTCTCCGCACCAAATAAGAACACTATTTGCCCTCATTATTGCTACATGTTTCCCAGCAAACCCAAAAGAATTGTGGAGTACTTACCAAGAATACATGACAGAAGATATCCTACATCAAGTACGTCGCATTACTGCAAATCCAAATTTGAATTATACAGATGAATTATATAATGAGGCATTAATTAAAATCGAAGACTTTTGCCTGATGATTGCAAATAAAACTCTGAGTGAGTTAGGTATGATCGCACCAAATCGTCCGATGCATGATGCATACAATGTAGAATTAAGACGTGAAAAAGAATATGATCGAAATGATCTGAACACATTTGTAACAACAAACCTACCAAAATTAAACACAGAACAAAGGCAGGCATATGACACAATTATAGACAATGTTGCAAATGAAAGAGGAGGAATCTTCTTCTTAACATAGATGCACCAGGTGGGACTGGAAAAACGTTTTTGTTGTCGTTAGTTTTGGCCACCATTCGATCACAGAATAATATTGCATTGGCTTTGGCATCATCTGGAATAGCGGCAACTTTATTGGACGGCGGTCGCACTGCACATTCTGCATTAAAGTTACCATTAAATATGCAAGTAAATGAAGAACCAACTTGCAACATTTCTAAAAATTCTGGAATGGGAAAGGTTTTACAAACATGTAAAATTATTGTATGGGATGAATGTACGATGGCTCATAAAAAATCACTGGAAGCCTTAAATAGAACACTGAAAGATTTTCGAAATAACACAAACATATTTGGTGGTGCACCAATTCTATTGGCCGGTGATTTTCGACAAACTCTGCCTGTTATTCCCAAATCAACAGCAGCTGATGAATTGAGAGCGCGCCTTAAATCTAATCTGTGGAGATATGTTCAAAAACTCACATTAACTACTAATGTTCGTGTGCAGTTACAGAATGATCCAACAGCTGCTGAATTTTCCGAACATTTGTTGCAAATTGGAAATGGACGAAAGCCAATTGATAAGAATACAGGCATGATCACACTTCCAACTAATTTTTGTACCGTAACAGAAGCAAGAGTACAATTAGTGCAATTATTCCCAAATATTGCACAAAATTATGTGGAATTGACCTAACTTATCCATGCTTTGGACATGGGCAACTGTATGTAGAATGTTCTCGAGTAGGGAAACCATCGTTATTTTATATTTATACACCGCATGAAAATAAAACCAAAAATTTTGTGTATCAGAAGGCTTTAGAAAAAGTTGTTAGTTCACAATCATTAGAGTAAGTCACTAAAATAAATAAAACATTGTTATTAGAATAAGTCACAAAATAATGGCCGAGCATGAATTAAATGATGAAACAAGAAAAAAACAAAGAAAACTTTTCATTTATATTTTTCTTTCACCCAGCGAAGCGGGTGAGGGTCCGCTAGTATGTATATATAATTCTAATCCCAGGTCGTTCCATTTGGCACCTTAATCCCATATCGATGGGTCGCTCGCGTCCGGCGCCTATTTCTACTATATAGCCCCATTAGAAAGTGCGGAAAAATTAATAAGGTATTTTCTAAGCTTTAACTAAACATATTCAGAGAGATTTTTTCAAAAAATTTTATTTTAATAATGTTTTATCATAAACAAATGGTATGAAACATGCACCGTGATCCAGTTTCCTAAAAAATTCATAATTTTTCAACGAATTGGCCGGAAACGAACGACCCATCGACATGAGATTAGGGATAATTTTGATGATTTGGAAAAAAATCCGGCTAGGACTCCATGCACTGCCCCCTCACTTGTTTTGAGAGAAATATTACGAATTTTCCAATGAAATTCACAAGAGATGTTGATTTCGTGCTTATTTTACTAAAACTAGCACCAACACTATTCAGTTAATAATA
Source organism: Anastrepha ludens (assembly GCF_028408465.1). Classification (NCBI taxonomy): domain Eukaryota; kingdom Metazoa; phylum Arthropoda; class Insecta; order Diptera; family Tephritidae; genus Anastrepha; species Anastrepha ludens. Next base: position 61,371,984 of record NC_071503.1, on the reverse strand, counting down.
GTTTTTAAGTTATTTGTTGATAAAATTTGTCTTTTACCTTCACCAAATTTTGATACAATAAGTGCACTTATCACAATTATTTTAATAAATATTCAAACAACATTACAATACACACACGTTTTTAACTCTTTTTATTGATATATACCATAAATTAACAATTTAAATTGCATTTATAACTTGCAAACACTTGACGCGCCAGCTAAATTAACAATAACTGAAAAGCATGGCTGAATGGAGTGCTGCCAGAAGCAAAAAAAAAAAATAGAATGCGATTGAAAACGAAGGAACATAGGGACATAATTTCCACACACTCTTTTTTGTTAGAATAATGAGGGAATGGGGGTTTACAGCCTCTAAGGTGTATATATTGATTTCATAAATATATATAAATACAATATCGATATGATTTTCGAAATACAGTTCAGCTTCACGTAAAACTCCTATGTGCAGCGGAGACGGTGTTGCACTATTAAGGGCTATTTTTTTGAAGTGCGGCCGAAGGGCGCCTGCGCAGAAAAAAGTTTTACGCAAAAATACTGTGGACAGCTTAGACGGTCTAGTATCCGGTTATTTTATTTATTTATTTTTTGAAGCGCCGTCGAAGGCCGCCTACGCAGAAAGGAGTTTTACACAAAAACACTAAAATTTCTCCCATCTTACTCGAATTTCTCCTATCGTAGCTACTGGGAATGCATCCCTGCATCTTCGAAAAACGGTAATTTTTACTTTCATTTTGTTTTGCATTTTCGTGTTTTCCATTTACCGTTGCCATTTAAAACGTGTTGAAAGTTTTCGATATTTACAAGGTTTGTGATTAAGATTATATTTAATAATACAAAATGAGTCAAGAGGAAGCAGGTAATTTATTTTTTATAAAACATATATATATTGTATTATATTAATATACTTTTTAGATGAAAATATACCTTCCACAAGCAGTGGAAGGACTTCGCAAGAAGCAGCAATTTCCAAAAGCAATGCTCTTACTGCTGCTGAAATAAAGCAGCGATAGAATTTTGCTAAGGTGATAAGGAGATTGGGGACAACGGAGCAGTGCGTCCAATTTGCGGAGGATAACGGTCTCATTCTGCGGTCGAAATTGTGTAAAAAACATAAGACACAGATGGCGCTGCATCTGAGGGGCAACAGCTCACTGGGCAATTTTCGGTGCAGAAAATCGTCATGCCGAACTAAATCTGGGGTGTCTAGAGCGATCGGAACTTGGTTTGAAAATGCCAAGATTTCGCTCCCCCATATTTTTCATATTATGTATGGGTATGCACATCACTGGTCTAATGCCATGACGAGGGAAGAAAATTTCGTCGAGGGCTCCTGCTTGTCTAACGAAACAATAACTGACGGGTACAGTTATTGCCGTGAGGCTGTTGTAACATATCAGGTTGACAAGCAGGAGTCCAAAGGAAAAATAGGAGGGCCGGGTAAAATCGTGCAAATAGACGAAAGCAAATTCGGCAAAAGAAAGTATAATAAAGGTAAATTTTGTATGCCTGCAATATAAAACATTTTATTAATTAAAATTTTTCTGTTGTTAATTTAGGGAGAAGAGTGGAAGGCCATTGGGTTCTTGGTATGATAGAGAACGGCAGCGAAGATTCAAGGCTGGAGGTATGTCCGGACAACGTGCGTTCGGCGGAGGTGCTCATACCTTTGATTAAAAAGCATGTTGCGGAAGGTACAACAATCCATACGGATTATTGGAAAGCATACGACTGCCTTCGCGATCATGGGTATCAGCACCTAAAAGTAAACCACAGCGACCCGGGCAATCCGTTTGTGTCGAACGATGGCATTCATACGCAGAGGACTGAATCTCAATTAAGGGTCGTAAAACGTTTTTTTCAAAAGGATAACTACAACAACCCAAGCAACTTTGCCGATATTATTGTAGAGTATCTTTGGCCCAAGTCAATAATTAAAAATCATAATGATCCTTTTGCAAAGCTGATTGATGTCATCAAATATAGTTACAAACCATAACATTCTGTCTTTTTATTCATTTATTCTTTTACAGTACGGTAAGAGTCCGTAGACCAAATCCCGATCATGTGCAGATGACTTCGCAGTCTGCAATGGCCTGTGAGGATGCCCGTAAGCATTCTCAGATTATCCTTGGGGAGGGCTATGAGTTTTTGATTTTTCTTCTGAACTTCTAGCAAAACTATAATTATTATTATACCCATTTGCATGCACATATATCTAACCGCACGCACCGGACACTCACTTTATCCCTCTACGTGCGTTTGCCGCCCAAAGCTAAAATTCTAAGACTTGCGACTACAAGAACGAACTGCACTCATATGTGCAGCCATAGCGGGCATGAACAGTTTCAAATATTGTACAACACAACAAAAAGAAATTTATTGATAAATTCAATCTCATATTTCTAGGAGCAAAATACTTTCATCTATAAAACGAGCCACCGATTTCCATTTTTCTCAACAATGACAAAAAATGACAAAGTGCAGGAAAACATATGTAAATAGCTGCAAAGTTAGAAACCAGAGTGCGGCTTATTTGGAAGTTACATACATTCAAATTGTTAAACAATTTTGTTGACGCTTCATAATTCATAATTTTTGGCAAAATGCTGTACCTATGCGCTGGATTTCTTAAGAAGTTTTAGCGAATCGTAATATTTTTGCAGTGGCAAGTGTACGCAGCCGCATATGAACATATTCATAAATTCACATATTTGTATTTGCATATGCCATATTCCTGTGTAATGAAGCGTTTCTCTATAAAGGATTTTTGTTCGGTTAAAGGAAAGTGAGACATAATTAGACAGGCATACAGCCCTATTATGTGAGCTTGACAAATTAACAAAATATTGATAATGAATCAAGATTTTTATTAAGTAAAAACCTTTTTATTCTGTGTACATTTTGATAAAATTTGAAGCTTTGCTACTCAGCGTTTTTGCCCGCACCGTGAAGAGCGCTATAATGTAAACATGGATCAGTTGTCTAGTGAGAAATGGAGGATGCCCGTAAGCATTCTCAGATTATCCTTGGGGAGGGTTATGAGTTTTTAGACCTCTTTTGGTTGTACCCTCCCTGTAAGGATTTCGCCTGGCGTAGCCCCATAGTTTGGTGGCAGCAAACCTCCCTAAGCCCTAGCTTCTCACTTGGGATCTTCTCCTTGATGGTGTGTTATCCAAAGGCAAGGAAGGGCTCGGGTCCTATTAAAGGCGAGGCCGGAGCCTCTCTCGTCAATGTGCCCGCTACTTCGTTCCCAGTTATAGCCCTGTGTCCTGGGAGCCAAATTAGTCGGATGCGATTGTGCATTCCTAGTATATTAAGTTTCTCAATACACTTAAGTACCAGAGAGAATTCAATCTGACAGGACGATAGGGCCATGAGTGCTGCCTGACTGTCACTGCTTTGAAAACTACCCAAGTAACAAAAACTGTCAACGTCTGCAATGGTTTCATCACCAATTGTAAACAGCGCAGCATTGTTAGCTTTGATACGCATAGATTCCGTCTTTTTAATATTAATTTTGAGTCCTGCTTTCGCGGACTCCTGCTGAAGCAAATTTAATTTCATCTGTATGTGTTTGTGCGAATGCGAGAGTTAATAAGCGTCATCTGCATATTCCAGATCTTCGAGACTGATGATCATTCTCCAGGTAATTCCACGGTTTACAGAGTCCAATATTTGAAAAATCCAGTCCACTACAACGATAAATAACAAAGGGGACAAGACACACCCTTGTGGCTCTCCAGTAGTGACACTGAAAGCTTCACTGAGCTTTCCATTGGGCAGAACTGTACAATTCGCACCATTGTAGCTATTTCTAATTAGATTTGTGATTTTCCTCGGTACACCTAACCTATTTAAGGCTTCCCATATGTATTCTCTTTTCACAGAGTCAAATGCCTTTTCATAATCCACGAATGTCATATATAGGGTGGTATTATATTCAATACATTGCTCAATTATCACTCGCATAGTGTTGATGTTATCAATGCAGGAACGGTTTTGCCGGAATCCGGCTTGCAGCTTACTATTTATTGGCTCAACAATGCTGTCTAAAATGATTTTATTAAATATTTTGCCAACTGCCGGCAACAGTGCTATACCCCTCCAGTTGTTACAATCCGACAAGTTCCCCCTTTTGGGCAATTTTACCAATATCGCTTCCTTCCAATCGGATGGTATTATCTCCGAGTTCCAGATATTTCGAAACAGGGGTATAAAATTTCAGCTGTGACATTCGCGTCAGCTTTTAAGCACTCAGCTGGAATATAGTCAATCCCGGCAGATTTTCCATTTTTTTGTGATCGCACAGGTTCAAAAATCTCTTCTTTACTAGGATGGTCTTTGCATATACTACGTAAGGCTCGCCTATGCTGCAACCTACTCGCTGAGATAACGCTATTAATATCTTTTTGAGCGTTGACAATAAAATATATGACCTTTATTTATTATTTCAGTCAATATTCCAAATATTGTACTTACAAAAACAAAATACCTTCATAGGCACGGAAGCAGCATTCAAAAATGCTCTTTAATACTAAAAAAACTATTTCATTCACAATCGCAAGCGCATACTTCTCAAAACAAGGCTGGATCATTCATAAGATTGCCGACAGTCGTAGCGAATGGTGATTGTTTTAGCTGTGGTGTGTCAAGTGAGCGCAGAATCATACACTAATAATGTAAACAAAAGTCACCGTTAACTTAAAAAGGTTGACGTCTTCAAAATTTTGTACTATTGAAAATTTAAAATCCATTCCTTTTTGTTCTCTTAAAGAAGACAAATACTTAATTAAAATATAGGGTGTGCCATGTAAAATTTTCTTTTTGAATCGGCTATAAAAAAAACGAATCAATATTTTTTGAAACTTTTTTTTTATTTTGAAGATTGAACATTGCCATTTATGAATGAAAAATAATATCGTTCAAATGACTGCGATGACTGGCTTCACAGTAGGCCATTCGATCAACCCAATTTTTAAGCACATTTTCGATTGTTTAGGCTCCAATTTCATGAATGGCAACTTCGATTTCGTGTTTTAAAGCATCAATCGTCTCTGGATGGTTCGCATAACATTTGTCCTTAACGGCTTCCCACCAAATATAGTCCAACGAGCTTAAATGACAGCTCTGAGGCGGCCAATTGATATCGGAATTTCGGCTGATTATTCGGTTTTCAAAAACGGTAGCCAAAAGTTCGAGTGTAACTTTGGCAGTGTGACAAGTTGCACCGTCCTGTTGAAACCAAATGTCGTCCATGTCATCCTCTTCAATTTTTGGAAACAACTCGTTGAGCATGTCACGGTAACGCTCGCCATTTACTGTAACCGCGGCTCATTTTCGAAAAAAAATAGTCCGATGATGCCGCCAGACCAAAAACCGCACCAAACAGTGGCTCGTTGTGGATGCATTTGCTTCTCTACAGTAACGTGTGGATTTTCTGAGCCCCAAATCCGACAATTTTGCTTATTGACGTAGCCACCGATGTGAAAATCAGAAAATAAGAAGAAGACTCACCAATTTGGAAATATGTTTTCAATATTTCCAAATTTTGTTCAAGCGTATAGCACCCCATTTCGTAAATGTCAAACCTTTAAGTAAATTATGAACACATTTGACATGCCATTTGTGTTACCATTCTCAAAAAAATAATATAGGTGATTCAAAAAGCAAACGCTATATGGCCCACCCTGTATATCTTTACGCATGGGATTATCAAAATAGCAAAAAATGTACGAAATAAGTAATATAACCGTTTAGTTAGAAATATACTTTGAAGCCAGATTGCTGTTTTTTTTTCTGTAGTGTATCTATGTTTACGGTGCAGAACTTGCTTCTTCACGGGAACAAATAAAAAATTTTATTGTCCGAAATATAAACATATTTGGATTGTTGAAACGCTTCAGAAAAAAATAGTTTTAAACCTCATTTTAGACTTAATTTAATCGAAAATTTAAAAGCAATGAAAAACCAAAAAACACTACCGAATATCAAGCGAAAATCAGCGTTGTCTAGCTCACTAAGGTAAAAAAAATTATCAGAATTCATTCATTTATGCTCACTGTTTATATTGAGCGTTTACTCTTTGTGTTTACGAGCAAAGACATCATTGGTCGCCTTTATTATGCTGAAAACAGTGACCGACGTATGCAGTCCCTTACCGCAGCCCCTAACGACCACAAAACTGAGCAAAACTCATCCCGTGGAGAACAACTGCGTTCTTTTAGTTACATATTTACACAGTACATCGGTTTGTGTGTATATGTGTTTGGTTGTATCTACACAATGTTGCCATTGATATTTTTGCTTACACATTGTTTAATGAACCAAAGTCAAAAACCAACAAATGTAAATAGTTCATTTATCTATAATTAACATTATTCAACAGTGTTTTTAAGTTATTTTAATAAAAATTATAATTTTTCAAAGTTTATTTTGTAAAGGATTTCGAAATGTACTGCTTGACACTGTGTGGTGAGAGAGCAATCAGCTGACAGGGTTCTACGGGAATTTTCAAAAAGCAATCAGCTGAGAGGGTTCTACGGGAATTTTCAAAAATCGTGAAATAAAATCCATGATACTGCGATACGGAAGGAAGGCATTTTTCATTTACATGGGGTTCTCATTAGTTTGATCGTAACAGCTGACATTACTCGGCACCAAGAATGATAGAAACAACACTGCGCCCACCAGACAGTGCGTGCCGTTGCACTAGCTGAGTTGTGCGGTGTTGCCAACCCTGTGCTCTTCGCAATAAATTTAATGCCTTTTTATACCCAACGTTTTTGAGTGTCCTGCTTATTTCTTGTTTTAATTTGAAGCAACCAATATTGTAAGTTAAAAAAATTTCTCAAAATTTTGTTTCTGTTTTTTATTTAAAGGTACCAAAATTGCAAGTCAAAAACAATTATTTAATGTAAAAAATACCTCTCTTGCATTTAAAGCTTATGCTGAAAAGATTTCAGTGCTATGTACGTGTTCTTATGCAAAATGATCCATCAGCTGCTGACTTTTCACAGCAATTATTGGATATTGGAAATGGCAAAGTTCCTGTCGATAATTTAACTGGCTTAATAACTTTACAACCAAACTTTTGTCAAATAAGTCAAACGAAAGAACAGTTAATTCAAAGTATTTTCCCAAATTTGCCTCAAAATTACAAAAATCATGATTGGCTTAGTGAACGGGCCATTTGGCTAACATACCAAGTCCAGAACAAACATATCGATCCGTTGACACTGTTACAAATCAAGATGATATTGTAAATTATCCCACTGAATTTTTGAATTCCCTTAATTTACCTGGATTACCGCCACACATGCTAAACTTGAAAATAGGAGCACCGATTATTATGTTGAGAAACATAAATCAACCACGACTATGTAATGGCACTCGATTAACAGTTAAGAGATTGATGAATAACGTCAATGAAGCAACAATTTTGAATGGAAAATAATCTGGTGAAGACGTTTTAATACCGCGAATACCAATGATACCATAGGATATGCCGTTTGAATTTCCTGTTCGCCTTGCATTCGCGATTACTATTAACAAGTCACAAGGCCAAACTTTATCAATTTGTGATATTGATTTAGAATACCTATGTTTTTCTCATGGCCAACTTTATGTTTCATGCTCAAGAGTTGGTAAGCCATCGATATTGTTCATTTATTCAACAACGCATGGAAAAACGAAGAATTTTGTATACCAAAGAGCATTACAATAAAAAAAGTAATAAAGTAAATCACATCAAACGTTTTTTAATTGCTACTACTATTTAAAACTTCTTCCATTACTATTCATGCGCGAGAATTTTTATAAAATACACACAGTATTTTTCGGCTTAATTTAATTAATTAATCTAAATTTTTTTAAAGACGACCAGCGGAACGGGTGGGTTTTCGCTAGTATAAAATACAAAAACCAGTTATACCAGTGTATTTGCTACCTACGTACCCATACCTTGCGCGACCTTTTTGCACATATCTTTTGAACCAGGTAGAATATGTCAATGAAATAAAAACCAAAATGTGTATTCGTTGTTACTCTACAAGTATATTATTATAAATTATATTATTTTGTTTTGCATTTATCAGGACAACAACAAAAACAAAAATCCACTGTTGCATGTCCTGACTTTATTTGCCCATATCGCTGGAACCAGTAGGAATATTCGAATGAAACAAAAGACAAAATACTTGTTAATATATATATTAAAATACACATTTCAAAAAAAAAATCATAGAAATCGGTTGAATAAGCATTAAAAAAACCGCAAAATAAGGTCCCGGGTACAAACGTATCCCGTGTGTGTGTTTACGTGGTATTTTCTGGGTGTGTGTTCTAGGGTTAAAAAAAAAAATTAATAAAAAAAGTTTGCCCCGGGAATTGAAATCGAGTCTAACATGTGGCGAGGAAAAATAGGCGGTGCGTTTATTTCTTTGATTGCTTATTTTTTTACCATTTTGTTACTTTTGAAATGATAAGCGGATACATAAAATTTATTACAAATTTTTTTACGATTACATTAAAAAAAAAAGCATTTAAAAACGAAAAAAAAAAAATTTGCGCCGAGAATTGATGGCGAGTCACGTGGGGAGGATAAATACGCAGAGCGTTTATTTCTGCGCCTGCGTTGTGAACAAAAGGTTTGTGATGTCTACGTTGATATGTATGCGCGCGACGCGAATAAGTTTTAATAAATTCTGAAAATAATTCATGAAGTTTTTCATTACATACATTCATAAATGAACGTATACTCTATATATCACAATAAAAAAATAAATAATTGATTGGCGCGTACACTTCTGTTAGGTGTTTGGCCGAGCTCCTCCCTCCTATTTGTGGTGTGCGTCTTGATGTTGTTCCACAAATGGAGGGACCTACACAGTTTCAAGCCGACTCCGAACGGCAGATATTTTTATGAGGAGCTTTTTCATGGCAGAAATACACTCGGAGGTTTGTCATTGCCTGCCGAGGGGCGACCGCTGTTAGAAAAATGTTTTTATTAATTTTGCTTTCACCGAGATTCGAACCAACGACCTCTCTGTGGATTCCGAATGGTAATCACGCACCAACCCATTCGGCTACGGTGGGGGTATATGACAATATACATACAAAATATGTATGTACGTGTCAATAGGAGATATTTGCATTAAGAAAAAAGAACGGTTTAAGATAAATCAACACTTATTTTATATTGTATGTCATCCTATGTTGCGATGCTAATGCCCAGCATACAATCTGGGGCAGCAGCAAGTGCAATGGACGGGGCTCTCGACTATTCGAATTTATCGCGTCCTCCTGCCTAGACATACAAAACAAGGGCTCACAGCCAACGTTTGTAACGGCTAGAAGACAGGAGGTGATTGATCTAACCCTATCAAACTCAAAACTTGGGTGGTCAATCAAGAACTGGAGAGTCCTTGCCGAAGATTCGTGCTCGGACCACAGGTACATTGAGTTTCAGTGTGGCGAGGAGGCACAAATGCCATTGCCCTCTAGAAACCCAAGAAAAACAGACTGGCAGAAGTTTAGGGAGGCGTTGCGGGACCTTGACGTTGCGCCACCAAGACTTCGAAAAGAACAGGCCATTGAGGCGGCTGTTGAGAAACTCAACGCTGCCCTAACCGACTGTTTTGAGTCAGCCTGTCCAATTCGACCTCTCCCTAGCCGGACTCCCGTTCCGTGGTGGAACCGAGAGCTCCAGATGTTGAGGCGTGAGTCGAGAAAACTTCTAAACCGGGCCCTCAAGACTAACCTTGCAGAGGACTGGGAGCGATACCGTGATGTTCAGAAGAACTACAAGAGGCTTATTCGGGAATCGAAAAAAGCCTCATTTAGGGAATTCTGCAGCGGTATTGAATCTCTGAGTGACACGGCGAAAATGGTTAGGATCCTGAAAAGGGACCCAACGGTCCTGGGGTCACTTAGGAAATCTGACGGCTCCTTCACGGAGCGGAAAAGTGAGACACTCAGCTTGCTGATGGAGTCTCGCTTTCCTGGTAATCAGATAAGCATCAGCCGGCAACAGCCCTTATTGATAGAGGCAGTTGTCAGAGCTGCTACACCTTCTCGGCATGACTGGTTCGTTGCCAGATCTGTGGTGAATGAGGCCGCCATTCGATTTGCCATCAAATCTTTTGGCGACTACAAGTCGCCCGGACCAGATGGCATATTTCCTGCCATGCTGAAGGAGGCTGCAGAGTTCGTGACAGCAGCCCTGAAGAAAATCTTCTCGGCATGCCTGGCACTGGCTTACATACCACGTTCTTGGAGGATGGTGAGGGTCGCTTTCATCCCAAATGTTGGAAAAGACGACTACACCAGCCCCAAAAGCTTTAGACCAATCAGCATGACCTCTTTCATGCTGAAAAGTCTCGAACGACTGGTGGAACTTCGCATACGTCAGAAGTCGCTGAAGGCTCACCCTCTGTCTCTATTTCAGCATGCCTATCAGAGTGGAAAATCCTGCGAGTCGGCACTGCAAAACCTTGTTGCTAGGGTGGAGCTGGCCATCGACAGGAGGGACTACGCTATGGGTATCTTTTTAGACATAGAGGGGGCGTTTGATAATGCCACTTTTGATAGTATGTGTAACTCTGCTAGTAGGCACGGCATAGACCGGGTGCTAGTAAATTGGATTCGTTCGATGCTGGCCCAAAGAATCGTTTCGGTGCGAGCAGAGGAAGATCTGCAGGTGTCATCTGGGGTTAACAGAGGCTGCCCCCAAGGCGGTGTGCTGTCTCCATTACTCTGGTGCATGGTAATCGATCCTCTACTCACCACCTTAAACGAGTCGGGAGTCTACGCACAAGCATATGCGGACGATGTTGCTTGTTTGGTAACAGGGCCTTCGCTTATGAACATCTGCAGGAAAGTGCAGAAAACTCTGGATCGGATTGACACTTGGTGCTGTGCGAACGGGCTGTCGGCAAATCCCGCCAAGACTGGTATTGTCCTCTTTACCAGAAGGAGGAAGCTTGACGGACTCGTTCTGCCAAGGCTAAAAGGAGTCACAATCCAGCTATCCAAGGAAATTAAATATCTAGGAGTAATCCTCGATAGTAAGCTCCTATGGAAATCACACGTTGAGACAAAGGCATCCAAAGCGCTGACAGCTTTCTGGCAGTGCAAAGGTGTCTTTGGGAAAACGTGGGGTCTCTCTCCTAGCAAGGTCCTATGGATCTACACGGCTATGACAAGACCCATTATCACCTATGCATCAGTGGTCTGGATGAGTAAACAATCCCTAGTGGGAGTCAGGAGGACCTTATCGAGACTACAGCGCACTGTGGCCATCTGTTGCACCGGAGCTTTTCCGACTACTTCGGGCCCGGCACTAGATGCTCTGATTGGTTTACCACCACTTGATGCTTTCATCCGAGGAGAGGCCCTGAAGGCCATCTGCAGACTGAAACACAGTGGGAACTGGTACGGCCCTTGTCCGGCATTGGAACACAGAGAAGGCATGGACATCGATCCAACGATTCTCTCCATGCCCCTTGACTCAATGCCATCAAGAGTCGTACTTGAAAAGAGATACAGTGTAGTGCTACCAGAGGCTCAGTTGTGGGGAGACTCAGAAAATGAGCCCGGCAAACACAGTTTTCGCATTTTTACGGATGGCTCCAGGACCGAGCATGGCTCCGGCTCTGGGGTCTACGTGGAATCCAGCGGGACAAAACTGCACTTTGCTCTTGGAATGCATGCATCTGTGTTTCAAGCGGAGGTGTATGCAGTTCAAGAAGCGATGAACTTTGTTGTGGAAAAACGATGGAAAGGCAGATCTATATGTATCTGCAGCGACAGCCAAGCAGCGCTTATGGCCTTAGACAGCCCTCAAACCACATCAGGGGTAGTGAAGTCCTGTAAATCCAGGCTGAACTATGTCAGCAGACATAATAGCCTGATGCTAACATGGGTCCCGGGACACGTGGGTATCGCGGGTAACGAGACCTCTGACTCCTTAGCTAAGATGGGCTCTGAAGCCAACTTCTTTGGCCCAGAGCCCGCTTTGCCACTCCCCTCTGCGGCCATCACGGCCACGGTTAGCAAATGGGTAACTACTACCCACAAGCGAGCTTGGCAGGCTGAGAGAGGCTGCAGATGGACAAAACTGATGTTACCTGTCATGTCCGATCGACTGTCGCAAACCCTTCTGTCATTAAGCAGAGGGGAGTGCCGACGGCTGGTTGGACTGATGACGGGCCACTTTCTGTGGGCAAAGCACATGGAAAGGTTGAGCATCTCAGACAGTGTACCCTGCCCAGCTTGTGAAGAGGAGGATGAGACGGCGGACCACTTCCTGTGTGTCTGCCCCGCCTTTGCTCGAATCAGGTTTGAGGTCTTTGGCACTGATGTGTTAAGAAGCGACCATCTTGGCTCCTTGGCACCACAAGATCTACTCAGATTTCTTCGGAGATCGGGTAGATTTAAAGAAAATTAATATATAAGGGAATCCAAGTGTAGTACAATGGACTCAATTAATGTCTGAGTGCTGCACTTGCTAGTTGTCCCGACAAAACAAAAAAAAAAAAAAAAAAAAAAAAAAAATGTCAATTTATAGTTTATGTATTCGACAGCATTTACATACATATGTATGTATGTACATTTGTATATGAAAAACAATAATGCACAAGCGCAAGAACATCTTCTTCCTTTCATACATAGGTACATATGCATGTATGCCCAATAACCTTGACTTATGTATGTACACATGTCACAGCACATCACATTCTTACAAGAAATCAAATACACATACTCACTAGTGAACGAGTTTCTTCCTAACAAGTGCAAAAACAATTCTGCTCTATGTATGTATATAATATATACCCACTTTATGTCCTAGCATATGTACATACATATATACCTACTTGCCTTCTAAACTTCCTAAAAAATAATTGTATTCATATGTTACTACATCCATGCACGTTCATACATTCATGCATATAAGTTAATAAATTATATATTTATTTTGGTTTTTTTTTTTAAATATTTAAGAGCTTAGCTCTTTATTAATTGAATTATCTTTTTACACTGATTACTTAAAATTACAATATCTCTTATAAATAGTCTTATGCTGGTTTACATAATTCTTTATTCATCAGCATTTCTTATGCTGGTTTACATAATTCTTTATTGATCAGCATTTTAATTATTTGGCACAGTAAAGTAAGCATAAATGATTTATAAGCATTTAGCTGCAATGTAAGCAGTCATGAAATCAGTACAACGAACTTGGCTAAATATGCTGACTAAATATTGAAATATGATAACTGATATGAAATAACTAAATATTGAAATATGAAATCAGTACAACGAACTTGGCTAAATATGCTGACTAAATATTGAAATATGATAACTGATATGAAATAACTAAATATTGAAATATGAAATCAGTACAACGAACTTGGCTAAATATGCTGACTAAATATTGAAATATGAATAAATGTTGCATTAACTCTTCCCCTCTTAAAAGCGATCGTCCTCGAGCGTTACGTGTTGTAATTGAAATATGGTGCTGTACTATTCGTGTGGTCATCGTATTCTGTTGACTGTGTGTTAGCCTCTTCTTGTGTAGTTTTCATTCTCTCCAATGGTATTTGTTTTACGTATTTTCCGATTAATTTATTTTCCTTTATTGGTCTAAATTTCATCATTAGCCCTATTATTAGAACCAGTAATAGGCTGGATACGCCAAAATTTGTTACTGTTGATATTAAGGTTCTTCTTTCTTTTGCTTAAGGTTTTTTAAATGCAATTCCTTCATCATTTCAAGACTTAGAATTTCTTCCCCTGGGTTTATTGTATTGCTGGACTGGAGAATAGCAGGAAGTGGGTTGTTTGCTGATATTCCGTTGAAAATGTATTGCTGGTTGTCGATGATAACTGTGGAATTTTGGAATTGGATCGCATATGATCCATTGAGTCGCATTTCTTCATTGTCCAATGTGACTGACCCTTCATATTGGTTTAAAAATAGTATTCCTGGTAAAATGGCTTCTATTGCGGATACGTGTTGGTTGTTGATTGTTGTACAGTTAGCTGGATGACTGTTGAGTAGGTTTGGTATGCACGAGGAGTTGCTTATGTCAATAATGTCCTTATCATTACATATTTCTAATGTGTTATGCTTTTCGCACTCATTTCTTTTCCCAAATATTTTATTTTCACATATTAAAATTTTTTCGAATTGTATTTTATTTATTTTGTTCCCCTTTTTTTTTGGTTTTATTAGTAATGATTCGCATGTATTTTTATTGGTTAAGGGAATATTTACTACATATAATATTACTGAGTTATTTGAAGATACATTAACGTTAGAAAATTCTAAGGCTTCGTCTATATTATTAAAGGGGTTATTTTGATTTTCATGAATGCTTTTCATTAAATTTATTTCATTATTTGAAAAAATGTAAGAATTTACTGTGCCTGTTTTTGCCCAATGAATGGCGTAATTTATGTTAGCAATATCTTCCTTTATTATATCTAGCTTATACTTAATATTAACAGCTACATTTTGCTGTATGTTTTCATTATTTTTTAATGCACTTAGTATTTTATTAGATTGTTCTGTAATGTTTTTTATTCTTTCACTTAGTACTCTATTTATAATTATTTGATCATTACTGTTTTCCAATGCATTATTGATTTCCAAGCAGTGCCTAATATTTTAATTGAGCGTTTATTTTTATTATGTTTTGGTTGTGTTTTTAATTTATCCAAATTGTTCTGGATGTTTTCAACTTCGTGTTTTAGGAAAGGAAGGAGTGGGTTAGTGTTAATTATTTTTTGCTGTATGGTAGTGTTAAGGTAGTCCAAGGTCTCTTGGTATTCGTCCTGTATTAAATGTAACTAATTGTGCGTTCGTATAGTCAATTATTCGAAATCCTGCGTTTGTCATTTGAAAATATAATCTAAAGTGGGAATATAGAAAAGGGGGAAAAAATTTGTTTTAGGTTCTTATATTGGCTTTGTATACTGTCCGTCCTGTTTCTGTTATGACTACACTTCCTTTGTCTTCCTTAACAATTTCTTTTCTGTATCTAGCAGTTAGTTTCGATCCTAAGCGTTTATTGATTTTTACATATATTGCATCACCTGGAGAATAAGTTTTTTGTGGGTTCCTTTTTTTATTATGTGATTCCAAATCTTTTGTTTGTTTCTGTCTGAGTGCTTCTATGTTTTCCTGTCTAGCAATTTCTTATTGTTCTGGGGTTGTTGAAACTCTTCTTCCAAAGAATACTTCAATCGGTCTTTTCCCTGTTGTTGAGTGGATGGAGTAGTTGTATTCATATACTGATCTGTCAAGAAGTTCTATGAAGTATCTGTGAATTCGGTCTGTTTTCAGACATCTCATTATTTCAGAAAGAGTAGAATGAAAACGTTCTAATATACTTGTCCGTTTACTGTACTGGCATATGGTGGGGTTCTATACACTTGAATACCCAATTGATCTTCAAGCATGAAATAGATTGATGCAGAATTAAGAGATTTCTCATTGTCTTCTATTATGTGTTTGGGTGCGCCGAAGGCGAAAATGATTTGTCTCAACGGCTCTCTGATGTCTTCTATTGCTTTGGATTGTATGATCCTCATTTGAGCGTATTTAGAAAATTTATCTACTGCTGTGAGAACTAGATTTTTTTCGGTTCTGTATATGTCTATGTGGATTATTTCACCTGGGTATTGTGGGATAGGTGTTTCAGCTAATTGGGGTTTGTTTGGGTGACGGTCGTATTTGTGTTCCTTGCAAATCTTACATTGTTTGGTTATGGTTGTTATCTTCGCTTTCATATTAGGAAAATAAAATTTTTGTATTAGTTGAAGTTTGTTTTCTTGAGGGTTTCGGTGTGCTCGCTTATGTTCCTTTAGTATTTCGTTTTCTTGTTCAGTTTCGTCTGTTAAGTCTTTAACTTTGGTCTGTGTAAATCGAATTTTACTGTTACTGAAATGAAGGGGGTATATTTCTTGAACTTTCGCCATTATGGCTTCGGATGTGAAAATTCCATTAATTACTGTAGGATTTAGATATCTCTTGAAAATTGAAATGATGTTATCACGCGTGTACTCACGTTGTATAATAATGTGTCTATGGAAGGTGGGGAAAGGAATTTTAAACTGGTAACTGGGTTCTTCTCCTGTTAGGAGCCATAGTTGGTTTTTGAATACATTTATTGGTGCTTCCACTGCTGGAATTAATTGATGGGAGGAACTTTCGTCGGAATGTACAGTTGCACTAAGCGAATTGTTGTCATCATTGTTAGAAGTAGGTAGGATATTAATTTGTACTCTTCAAGGATTGCTTTCCATCTTTTCATTTTGGTGTTATTATTTTTGTTGCTGAGGGCGTAAGTAAGTGGTTGGTGATCTGTATATATTTTTACTTTAACTGATCCGTAGAGGTAATTTCGCAAATGATTTAGAGCCCATATGATCGCAAGCATCTCCTTTTCATTGGTGGCGTAATGTTCTTCAGTTTTGGTCAAAGTCCGTGATATAAAAATTATTGGTCTGTCATTTTGTGCCAGAACTGCTCCAATGGCATGATTGGATGCGTCTGTAGTTAATTGGAATTCCTTGGTATAGTCGGGGTAGTTGAGCATCACGTCTTTTGCAGTGAGGGGCAATTTGAGTTTTTCAAATGCCTCCATTGCTTTTGGGTTTAAAGTGATGGAAACTTTTTTTGAATGGTTTTCGGAAACTCGTCCATCTTCCCCTCTTAGAAGGAGTGTTAAAGGCTTCGCTAAATTGGCGTAGTCCTTTATAAAACGACGGTAATACCCTGATAGTCCTAAAAAGGAACGAAGATCTTTTAGGGTTTGAGGAACTGGGAAATTTATTATTGCTTCCACCTTTTTTGGATTGGTTTTTATACCATTCCCAGATATTATGAAGCCTAAGAATTCGACTTCTGATTTTAGAAATTCGCACTTGTCCAATTGTATTTTCAAATTGGCTTTGTCTAACGTGTCGGAAACTAATTTTATGTCGTTAAGATGAGTTTCCTCATCTTTACTGAATATAATGATGTCGTCTATATAGACATAACATCTTTTCCCTACGTGGTCTCTTAGAATGTCGTCAAGCGTCCTTTGAAAGATAGAAGGAGCATTCTTAAGTCCGAAGGGAAGCCGTGTGAACTCGTATTTTCCGTTGTTCACTGAAAATGCTGTCTTTTCAATATCCGTTTCTTTTAAAGGGATCTGGTGGAAACCACTTTTCAAATCTAATACGGAAAAGAATTTATTTTTGCCAAGTTGGGAAAGTACCTCGTTTATTTCTGGTATTCGGTACCTGTCAGGTATTGTGACTAGGTTTAATTTCCTATAGTCAATTACCATACGATATTTTTTTCTCCCGATGCGTCCATTTTTTTGTGAACAACCCATACGGGTGAGTTGTATGGAGATCTCGATGGTCGGATAATACCATCTCGGTATTCTTCTATTTGTTTTCCTACTTGGTCCTTAAGGCACATTGGGTATGGGTAACATCTGGTGTAAACGGGGCTATTTGTTGTGGTGCGGATTTCGCCTTTTACTGTTATGGTGAATGGTAGTTTCTCGTTTGGTTCACTAAAAAGTGTTTGGTAGCCAACTGCTAACTTTCGGATAATTTCTTTTTGAGAGTGAGTCATATGGTCTGATCTGATATTTATGAGATTTACGTCCTGTGAATATTGTTGTTTTAATTTTATTTTTATACTGTTTTTTACTAACATGAAATTGCCTTTTGTGTGTATTACGGCATCTAACTGTTTTAGAGAGTCATTGCCAATTATTGCGAGAAAAGATTTTAGTGTGGGCAAGATAAAGAATTTTATAGGGGTGTCTTTCACTCCAAAAAGGTTTGCAAATGTATGGTGGGTTATTTTTATGTTTCCTCCTACGGAAAATGCATAAAATGGATTTTTATTTTCTATTACTTTTTTCGCAAGGTGTGGTTGTACGTAATTTTTGTTAGAACCGGTGTCTATCAATATTTTGATAATCTCTCCATTACTTAATATGCTTTCAATATACGGTAATGAAGAGCCGCTCATTCTAAAAAATTAACGTCTGTGAAATCAAATTCTTCCGCGGTATCGATGTGGGTATTCTGGTTTTGATTTCCTTCGTAGTATTCCGTTTGATATGGGCATGTATATTCTGAAAGTGGTTGATCGAATTCTGGGTTAACTGCTGCTTCCATCATGTCTTCATATTCTTTTATCCCGATATTGAAGTTTCGCTGCCTTTTGTCTGCATTTGGATGAGGTGCTGGCCTTTTTCCTTGAAACTGTTGAGTTTGGGCTGGTCGATTCATGTAATTTATGTGACGATTCTGCATACTCTGGTCAACTTCCATTGGTTGTGGTTTTGGAAGTGGTTTTGTACCGAACGGTCGAGGAGGTGCTGATTGATTATGCTCATTAAATCTTTGAAAACGTGGTTGGTTATTTGGATATTGCTGAAAATATTTTGGTGGCAAGGGTGCTCTATAGATAGGATATTCTGTATAATTTCTGTGGGCTGGTTGTGCCCAGTTAGTAAGTTGGGGATAAAATGGTTGGCGATTTGGTTGTTGGTTGAATCGTCGTGGTGGAATAGGAGGTGCTGTTTGCCCTATGTTATTTTTCCTTGGGTTGAAGTTGTTATGAACAAAACCTGATCTAAAATTTTGATTTTCCAGTTTTATACAGAGTTGAAGTGCTTCTGGGAGATCTTGAGGTTCTCGCATTGCAAGAAGCCTAGGTAAATCTCCATTCAAACCTCTTATAAAGGTATCGAGAGCTTTATCTCGATAAGTAGATATCAGTAGATTAAGCGATTCTCTTCCTGCTTCGAGGCAAGAAATTTTGTTTAATATAAGTGAAAAATTAGAGTATACTTTTTGGTAGAAGTCTTGTATACTAAGGTGGCCTTGGGTGAGAGATGTCATTTGATACTCTAGTGTCCGTAAGTCCCGTTTGTCTCCATAATGGGTATTTAAACAACGAGAAATTGCCGTCCAGTTTAAAGGTGTGTTGTATGATTCTAACACTATGTCTGCATCTCCTATTATCTTATTTTTTATGACACTTAAAATGCCATAATACTTTGCCGAGCCGCGTATCGATTCGTATAGGTTTAGTATACGTTCTACTCTCTTCTTCCAGGAACCATAGTCCGCTGGATTTCCTGTGAATTCCTGTAGACATCGTACTATGTCGGGAATTTTGTCTAATTCTCCTAAGTTATTATTTCCGCTAAAGAGTTCGTCTTCTTCAAACGTATTCCGTCCGTCTATTCGTTCGCTAAACAGTCTGTCAACTAGTTGTGTCACATATTGGTCCATAGACCTCTGGTTTGCTACTGTTGGTGGGTTGGGGGCGTTTAGAACAGGGGGTCTAATTAGATTTTCGGGGTTGGTCATATTTTTTTAATTTAGATATTACTTTTTCTTAAATTGTATAAAATTCTTTGCAATTGTAGAAATTTCCTTAAATTTGTCTAAAATGTTTTATTGATTTAACAGATTTTCTAATCTAATCTCTTTTTTTTCTTCAAATTTTAACTAGTTTTATTTTAATCAATTGCTTAAAGTTTCAGTTTTCCTGATATATTTGTTTTCACTTTTATATGTAAATTTAGTTTTAGTTATTGATTTTATTTTGATCACTTTCACTTCTTAGTATGTAAAATTAATTCTAATTTTAATATATTATTTCTAATAAAATTTTAATAAAAAATTTTTAGTGTGTCTTACGTTATTAGTAGGAATATCATTATCCTTTCTGGAACCTCGGGCGGCTAGTGTTTGATTCCACTCCCCTTTTGCTGCTCTACTCAGGTGCCTCGTTTCCCGTGGATTTTTTTTTTTTTGGTTGATTGGACCAGTAGAAGTCTTCTCCTTTTTTTTTTTCGCTGCAGGCTATCCTTGTAGTCCGAGTTACGCGATTTGGAAGTTATGGGTCTCGGTCGGTTGTCCTGCGGTTACGGGTGATTACCTGCGGCGGGCTGCTTTAGGCCGACTTATGCGGAGAAAATATTTTTTTATTATTTTCACACTGGTTTTTTTTTACCGATTGCGGCGGGCTACTTTAGGCCGACTTATGCAATTTTACTGGGACGTTTACCGACTGATCCTTTTTTGACACTACTGGTCCCTGCTCGGGCGCCAGTTAATAAATTATATATTTATTTTGGTTTTTTTTAAAAATATTTAAGAGCTTAGCTCTTTATTAATTGAGTTATCTTTTTACACTGATTACTTAAAATAACAATATCTCTTATAAATAGTCTTATGCTGGTTTACATAATTCTTTATTGATCAGCATTTTAATTATTTGGCACAGTAAAGTAAGCATAAATGATTTATAAGCATTTAGCTGCAATGTAAGCAGTCATGAAATCAGTACAACGAACTTGGCTAAATATGCTGACTAAATATTGAAATATGATAACTGATATGAAATAACTAAATATTGAAATATGAAATCAGTACAACGAACTTGGCTAAATATGCTGACTAAATATTGAAATATGATAACTGATATGAAATAACTAAATATTGAAATATGAAATCAGTACAACGAACTTGGCTAAATATGCTGACTAAATATTGAAATATGAATAAATGTTGCATTAACTTATATGCGCGAGCACAGCGCTCCCCTCTTGCTTCCGTGTACTTTTGTCTTTCACCAGTCGATATTCCTAATATTGTACTTACAAAAACACAATACTTTGATAGACGCAAAGGCAACAGCAAGCGCAACGCGATGGCCGCTTTGCCACCACACATTCTAAAATGTTCTAGAACACAACAAAAACACATACCTCACATGCGCATGTCGCCCAAAGCTAAAATCTAAGCCTAGCGACTACAAAAACAAAATACATTCGTAGACGCAGTCGCAGCGGCCATGATTCTATCAGCGACGGCGCTGAACAATTTAGAACAAAAACAAAAAGTTCATTCATAAGTTCGAGCTCATATTTCAATTTCATTCATAAAACGAGCCGCCCATATGCCAATTTTGGCGACCATTCGAAAATTGTCAATATTGGAATATTTCGCGTGGAATTATTTGCTAATACAGGTATCCCTCGTATAACGCGATAGTTACGTTCCAGAAGAATTGCGCGTTATGTAATTCCGCGTTATCTAAAACATAGTTTTCATATAAATTTTGGGGTTATGTTCCAATAGGTTTTTTTTTTTTAAATAAAATATATACAAAATAACAGATGCACATATATTTCAACTCAATACTAAAGTTCAGACTTTCTTATACAATTAAAAACACAAGATATGAATAATAATACATATGTACATACATATTTCAAAATTCAAAAAACAAAATTTAAATAATTATGTGCACATTAAAAAATTTAAAAACAAACTAAAACAAATTAAAGGTTTATTAAATTCATATGGTAATTAATCTGTTTCACTGTCTTCAAAGATCTTTGCACGTGGGCATTTTGGGGGAGCAATAGCTTCATCAGAAGATATTTCTTCAACATAATTTTCGCTATTGGATAAGAAACTAGTTGTGGGACCTTGTGGTTCTTCTACTGGTTTTATAATTGCAAAATCTGTTATCAGTTTTTGGTGGGTGGTTTTTTTAAGCTCCTTTTCAATTTCGTAATAAGGTGCTAGATTAATATCTCTTTCCCTTATTATTTTGCTGGATCTCTCCAGCGAAGGATCATTAGTTGTAAAGAAAGATTTCATTTTCTCAACCAAACTTAAACCCTCTCGTATGCGCTTCTGAGTGAAACTGGGAATTGATTCACAGATATCTTCTACCGAAGTGACGTCATCTTGTGCGAGATTTGAGACGGATGGTATACTCACACATGTTGTGAAGGCAAAAAAGGGTAACTCCCGGTTTACATTAAAAATACACTACATATTATAAATATGTGGTACGCAAATTAGTGTTACCAGATTTTATAATTATGTATATTATTTTCCCCTTCGCGTTATATAAGTCTAAATTTCGCGTTGTACTGAAACCTAATTTTTCCAAATCGCGTTATATCGAAACCGCGTTGTATAAGACCGCGTTATACAAGGGATACCTGTATTTGATAAATCTTGAATTTTTGTCACATCGAGTGGCCGCGGCTCCGTATGTATGTATGCACGATTCTATGTATGTAAATATGTGTTCCAACTGCTCGACAGCCACATCTGCTGTGAGTCAAGTGTTCGCAAAAGCTACAGTAATAGGCACAAAAAAACGACAAGTAGTATATGAAAAAGTTCTGGCCAGGACATTTCGATACTAGGGAAAATTTCTAAACCATTATTTTTAGTTCTCGCGTGGTATATAAATATAAAGTTAACATATTCCTTTACGTATGTGGTTCTCCGATTGATAAAAAGTGCACAAAAGCATATGCATATTAGCAGCAAAGAAATAAACTTACTGCAAAATAAGCCTTCCCATGAAGCACAAAGTGCCAAACATCTAAAACTGAAGAAATCACTGAAGCTTCTGCGAGTTGTATTGATGTGCAGTATTGTTCATAACAAAAGAGACCGATGTCTCAAAATTTGTAACCAAAATTTTTCAACCAATATGTGCTTTTTATTTCAAAGCTGTAACACTTAACACTCCACATTAATATAAGTATTCATATACCAAATAATAAGTTACACTTCATAAAAAAGGTCTAAAAAGGTATCTAAGTATATTTTGGGGCAGTTTTGTTTTCGCTTCATAATTCATAAATAATTTTCGGCACAATGCTGTGCCTTTGAATGCGCGTGGATTCCTTTTTAGCGAATCGTGTGTGAACAACCGCATATGTATTGTAGATATACCGTATTTTCCTGAAGGGTAAGGAGTAGGCGGCCACAGCGTATGGTTGTTGTTCTTTACATGCCCTGTGTCAAGTGTGCGCAGAAGCTTGTGTTCTGGGTTTGTTAGAATGGTGGTAGTTTGTACATATATTTATACACATATGTGAGTATGCGAGTTACATATTCAATTTCAAAGACAAATTCACATTGTAAAACAGACGAAATTGATGAGTTTGTAACTAAAATAATGAACAATAAGTTAAAGTAATTGGAAACGCATTTCCTGTTTTACAACAGTTTGACTTACTTGAAAAAGTGTGGGAAAGGAAATGCTGAATAAGATATTGACAACAATTTTGTAAAATTAAATATTAAATGCAAAGTAAGCAAATACATATGTACATTAGTTTAAGGGGTTATATACCTTGTGTTTTTCAAAAAAATCAAAATAAATTTTATTTCTTTATCGTAAAGTACAATCCCTTGAGAACATTTTCCAAAAATTTCATAGAGATCTGAGCAATAGATCGAAAGTTACAGCGTTTTAAATTGTGCGTCGTCACGTCCTGAGCGTACGGCCTCATGCGGCGCTTGAAACTTTAAACGCGATTATCTCAAAAACGTGTTTTTCCAAAAATGCTTTTGCGGTGGACGCGATTGCAAAAAAAGTATTCAACCGATTTTTATAATTTTTTTTTTAAATTGTTCGTAATTGATGTCGCCTCTTAGTGAACGATCAACTTTTTATGAATAAATTTTTATTTTGCAGATATGAATTTTTTAATGCCAATTTTAGGACTGTAGAAGTGGAGTTTTTTAAAAACATGTTCCTATTTTCACAAAAATCAAAATATTTAATATATTGATCGTTCACTAAGAAGATATAACCCTATACTAATGAAATCTTTTCGATTTTTTGATTTCAGTTGACTTGGTGGACTTGAATCGCGTCCACCGCAAGCCTCTTCCAAAAAAAGGGTCTTGGGGGAAAACGCCATAACTCCGCCATTTTTAAATATTTTTACACAAACAAAGCCTTTTTTTTTTCTTTAAACATTGTAATATCCAATAATAAAAACTTTTATACAATAAAATTATTGCTACATATCTTTAAAAAAAACCCAACTTTCGCTAATTTCACCGGACCACAAGGTATATAACCCCTTAAGTCTAAATGTAATAATTGAAAATATAATAAATCAGTTGTTGAGAAGCCCTTCAAGGCAAAAGTAATCTTTGTTCTTTCTTTTATTTTTTTTCTGTCCCGCTTGAGTAGAATACAAAATTGGCGCAGTCGGTAGGATCCTTTAAGAAGTAAAAGGGTCCAGTGAAACAAAATACGGGCGGTGAATAAACTATATTACAAATTTTTTATAACACCCAAATCTAATCCTGCGAATCCGTAGCCAACTCAGGAGTTGACCGGACCCTCCAGGGTATAACTTAACATACGTATAACCTAAAAGATAAAGTGCAGTGAACATTGATTCAATAAAAAGAAAAATTGAACACCACTAAAGATAAAGTGCGGTGAACATTGATTCAATAAAAAGAAAAAGTGAACACCACTAAAGATAAAGTGCAGTGAACAATTCTTCATTACAAAGAACAGTGGACACCACAAAATATAGGGTTATTCAATAGTGCAGTGAATACACAGAAATTCGTGTACTAACCACTAAACGATAATCAAGTGAAAAGCTACAAGAAAAGTACAAAAATTCGGCAAGCCAGGCAGAAGGAATTTGATAAGAGAAGGATGGAGCAGGCCCAACAAGAAATGGCACCGGTAGATCTAGTAGAGCAGCTCGCACGAAGGGAGCAGCAACTCGAGCAACTAAGATTGGCCTATCCAGATCTACAACAAAGGCAGCAACAAGACCAACACAGACTGGACAGAATACTAAAGAAAATCAACCACCTTCCAGCATTCACAGGACACGGAGACACAACAATAAACTCATTCTTCAGTAGTGTAGAATATTTAATATCAACGCTCGAAGATGAAGGACAGAAAAAAGAAGCAGTAAGAACCATATACTACAAAACAATCCAGGAGAAGCTAAAAACGCAATCATCAACATCCCGGAACCGGACAACTGGAAACTAATTAAAGACACACTGAAATTGAGGTATAAACCAGACACAGAGCCTCATGAAATCTACAAGCAAGTTGCCAATTTACGAGTCAATACGGTGAGTGAGTTAATTACTGTAATTCAGAATATTAAGTATAAAACTGACGAGTTAATAGTATATTATAATGGTGAACTTGGCATAGACTTGACAAACATAGACAGCTTGTTAGTGAATACTATAAAAGAAATGACCCAAGGGACATTACTCGACAAAATTTACGAACAAAGACAATTAAAAGATATTTTGTATATAATGAATCAAAGAAGGTTTGAAGACACGTGCATAAGACCCGAATACAAGAGATTCGGAAGAAAAGAAAAACATAAAGGACAATTTCATAATAAAACATCGTATAATAATCAGAATAGGATATATAGTAATCAAAATAGGGATGAAAGAAATAACCGACAATTTCAAGAAAGAAATAAGTGGACTAATGATTTTTATAGGCGCGAAGAGCAAAACGCTTTTAATCATCCTTTCAATAATTCGGGAAGATACAGATTCCAAAATGACGCAAGAAATAATAACACCCCAAGACAGTTCCAACGTGTGCCACAAATGGGACACGCTAGGCCGTATTCCAACCAAGTTCGCTGGCAACCGCCTAGACAAAACCGCACGGAACCCATGGAAGTGGACAATATTGAAAGGTGTTATAACAATCCTCGAGTGGCAGGACACCCTAATCATAAGTTTGGCCAAGATCGCTTAAATTTAGGTAGGCAAAGCCCAGAAGGACCTGAAATTAATAATACCATTTTTTTTACGAGGCAGCCACTGAATGCCTGCCAAAGATAACATTAAAGATCGTAAATAAAGAATACGTAGCACTAATAGATACAGGTGCCAGTTTTAGTTTAATTAATAAAGAAATAAATGATTTTGATATACATAAATTAAAATATCCCATAACATTTAGTACATTAACAAATAAAGATACAATAAATTATGAAGTACACACAAAAAGCCCGGAGCAATTTAATTTACCTAACAATGCCAGGATTCGTTGGAAGATCACCCCATTAAAAGGGAGAACTTATGATTTCAATATAGGTATCGATATATTAAACTTTTTAAATGCCCAAATAAATATAGAAAAAAGACAAATAACACTTAATGGAAAAATATCTTATTTTATTAATAACCCATACAAATTTAATCAAATTTACATGCTTGAAACTGGTGATCCTAAATTCGAAAGGCTTCAATTAAATCATTTAAATAATGAAGAACGTAGTGGAATTATAAAATTACTAAACCGATATAACAAATTATTGTTTAGAGAAGGCGATTTATTAACTAATACAACAGAAATTCAGCATGAGATAAAAACCATTACACAACAGCAAATCTATTCAAAGCTATATAGATACCCACCTCAACACGAAGCAGAAGTAAGGAAACAGATCAGAGAAATGGAGGAACAAGGTATAATTAGAAAAAGTCATTCAAGATATGCAAGCCCACTTATAGTCGTACCCAAAAAAACGGATAATTCAGGCGAAAAAAAATATAGAATAGTTGTCGACTATAGAAAACTTAATGAAATAACCTTAGACGACAAATATCCTTTACCCAATATAGACTCAATTCTAGACAAATTAGGTAGAGCGCAATATTCTACGACATTAGACTTAGCGAAAGGCTATCATCAGATTTTAGTAAAGGAGAAAGACAGAGAAAAAACTGCCTTCGTAACTCCTCATGGTCTATATGAATTTATGAGAATGCCATTTGGTCTTAAAAATGCGCCAGCCACATTCCAACGGCTGATGAATGAAATCTTGAGAGATCATATTAACAAAACCTGTGTAGTATACTTAGAGGATATACTAATCTTTAGTACTTCTTTAACTGAGCATATTAAAGCAATAAGAGACATTTTCAAAATTCTCGAAAGTAAAAATTTGAAGATACAAGTTGACAAATGCAATTTTCATAAAAAAGAAACAGAATTTTTAGGGCACATTTTAACAAAGGATGGCATGAAACCAAACCCAAATAAAATTACAATTATCCAAAATTTAGAATTACCCAAAACCGAAAAACAGATAAAAAGTTTTTTGGGAATAGCAGGTTCTTATCGCAAATTCGTAAAAGATTATGCGAAAGTAGCCCAACCGATAACAAAATACCTAAAGAAAGGTGCAAAAATTAATGTAAAAGACCCAACATACATACATTGAAGCTTTCGAAAAGTTAAAAACATTAATAAGTACACATCCTATTTTACGTTATCCCGATTTCAATAAACAATTCACATTGACAACGGATGCATCTAATTATGCGATTGGTGCAGTACTATCGCAAGAAGGTCACCCAGTGTGCTACGCTTCAAGAACATTAAATAACCATGAGAAAAACTATTCTGCAACGGATAAAGAATTCCTAGCAATAATGTGGAGTGTAAATTATTTTAGGCCTTACATATATGGTAAAAAATTTAAAATCCTTACTGATCACCAGCCAATTAAATATCTCCATTCCAAATACAAAGGAAAAGACGTGTCGCCCAGGCACCAGCGATGGCTATTAAAATTAGGTGAATACCAATTTGAGATAGAATACCTAAAAGGAAAAGAAAATAAAGTGGCAGATTTTTTAAGTAGACTAGAAAATAGTGAGGACACTATTTCAGAAAAAGCGCGGAGTGAAAATACCATGGTAGAAAATACCAATATTTTAAATTTTTTTTCAGTTAACAATATAGAAGATGATGTTACAATGGCAACAGTACATTCAGCCGAGGAAGAATTGGGTGATCATTTTTTTATAAAAGAAGAAATTGTGAATAAGTACAAAACCCAAATAATATTAACAAATAATAAAACGGAAGAATTTAAGGAAGTACATGGGAAAAGAATTATTTTTATTGCAGAAAGTGACTTTAACCTAATGGGAGACATTTTTAGAAGATACATTTCAAAAGGGAAAATAGGGATATTTTCGGAACTATCCGAACACAACTATAATATAGTACAAGAGAAGCTTATAGATATGTATTCAAACGATAGCCAGACTAATTTTACTAAGTGCACCATGAGAGCACAGGACATTGAAACTGAAGTGGAAGCAGTAAAACAAATATCACTGTATCATGTAAGAGAGAGTATGCACTCTGGCATACAAGAAACTTATAATAAAATCAAAAATATAATATATTTTCCAAAACTCATGGAACTCATCCAAGTGGTAATTAATCAATGTGACATTTGCCAACAAGTAAAGTATGAACGACATCCGATTAAAAATAAATTTCATTACACAGAAACTCCTTCAGATAAAAACCAAATCATACATATGGATACATACGTAATCAAAGGATTAACCTTTTTGACGACTATAGATAAATTTTCAAAATTTGGCGCAGCGTATTCATTGAATGACAGAAATCATATGACTATAATAGAAAAACTAGAAGAACATATCACTAAAATAGGAAAACCAGATAAAATAATAGCAGACAATGAATTTAAGACAATAAGGATAAGGGAATTTCTAACAGAACAAGGAATCGAGTTACATTTATCTAAGCCCAACAGCCATACAGGAAATGCCGATATAGAAAGATTTCATAATACGATGGCAGAAAAGTTTAGGATTTTGTACCAAACTAATAAAAATATACCTATCCAACAATTAATTCAACGAACAATCAGAAATTATAACGAAAGGTATCATTCAAGTATTAAGTGTGCACCAAAAGACGTTCAGGAAGGACGTTTAGATCTAGGAAAAATTAAACAAAACTTAGAAGAATGCAAAAGAAAGAAAATTGAAAACTTAATTTAAAAAGAGAGGACTATAAAGAAAAAAGACGTGAGGGATTCATAAAGAACTACAAAGCAGTTAGGCACAAAGAACAACCTAAATATAAAAAAGGAATGTTAAAAAATATTCATCCATGCAACATTAAAAGACAATATAAATTTACAGATAATGACCATACTCATACTAATAATGACCTCGCCACCGATAATTAAAGGAGAACTGACCACAATTGAGTTAAAATAGCAAACAGGATTCACGGACATTCAGTTAGGACTTCAGGAAATAGTTAAGGATACAGATATAGTACTCCATATAATTGACGTTAAACAAATAGAAGATATTATTAATGAAATGACAGAAAATATTATACAAGTAAAGACAATTAACAAAAATGTATTACAAACAGAATTATTAGAAGCGAGAAATAAGTTAATGACATTAATACCAATAGAAAAAAGACAAAAGAGAGGACTTGTAAACGCAATAGGTACTGTAGCAAAATGGACATTTGGCACAATGGACGATGACGATAGACAGACAATTCAAAAACATTTAACACAAACGGGCGAAATGTTGAATCAACAAATACACATAAATGAACATTTTAATTTGGCAATGAAACAAATAAGAAATATTGTACAAGATGCTAGGAAAGAAATTGAAAAAGGACTTAA
Organism: Anastrepha ludens; assembly: GCF_028408465.1. Lineage (NCBI taxonomy): Eukaryota > Metazoa > Arthropoda > Insecta > Diptera > Tephritidae > Anastrepha > Anastrepha ludens. Next base: position 61,342,616 of record NC_071503.1, on the reverse strand, counting down.
CAGTATAAATAAATTCATAGACGAAGAAAATCAACAACATATGTACTTACAACAGATGACAAAAATTCAGTTAATAAAAAGTAAAATAGAACAAATCCAAGACAATGTAGGCGCAGCCAAATATGGTCTAGTTCACCCAAATATTCTAACAAATCAGGAAATTACCAATTATAACATTGATTTCAATAAATTAAAATATTTACAACTAGGAATAGCAACTTTTAATAATTCCTATTTAATATTAAGCATTAAAATTCCAAAATCATTCATACAAATAAAAATAAGAAAAATTGTACCACTACCAAATAAGAATAAAAAAGAAATAGAAGCAGAAATAGAGGAAGTTTTTACTTATAAAGATAAAATTATGAAATTTGAAGAAAATAAACATTTCAGACAACTAAAACCCAGCGCTCATTGTATAATAACAAAAAATTGTAAATTAATATCAAGTAAAGAATTAGAAATTATAGCACTAGACGAAAAAACAGTCCTAGTTAAAAATGCATTCAATTTATTTGTAAATAACACATGTAACATAAATGACACTGTTTTGAACGGAAATTACGCAATCCAATTTAACAATTGTTCAATAAAATTAATGATTATTATTACTCTAATTGGATTGAAAGATTCGAAGGACATATTATGAGATTTCAATATGACAATATAAAGAATTTTACAGAAAAACTTACATTCGAACAAATAGATGAAGAAAATAAAACAAATTTCAAAAATATATCTAATTTGAAAATTCATAACAAAATCATATACGGGTGTAATTTCTTTCTAATTTTAACAATAATATTAATAATTGTCATTTGGAGAACAAAACTAAAATATATTAAAATAAATCTAAATAAAAGAATTCAGGAGAATTCTACTCTAAAGGGGGAAGAAGTTACATATTCAATTTCAAAGACAAATTCACATTGTAAATCAGACGAAATTGATGAGTTTGTAACTAAAATAATGAACAATAAGTTAAAGTAATTGGAAACGCATTTCCTGTTTTGCAACAGTTTGACTTACTTCAAAAAGTGTGGGAAAGGAAATGCTGAATAAGATATTGACAACAATTTTGTAAAATTAAATATTAAATGCAAAGTAAGCAAATACATATGTACATTAGTTTAAGTCTAAATGTAATAATTGAAAATATAATATAATAAATCAGTTGTTGGGAAGCCCTTCAAGGCAAAAGTAATCTTTGTTCTTTCTTTTATTTTTTTTCTCTCCCGCTTGAGTAGAATACAAAATTTGCGCGTTAGGCTTCCTGGATGGATATTAGAATATTTTCTCATCAATATGTGTATGTACATATGTAGTTCAGATTTGACTGAAGAGATTAAATACACACATATATACATATATGAATGCATATTCATATGCATTGCCTTTATGGCTGTTTTACATATAAATCAATTCCAAAGAAGTATGAATAATTTTATATAGAAAATAAATTTATAAAAAACAGGTATTAGAAAAGCTGAATACACTATTTTAAATCAATTCTAATTAAACCAAATATAAAAAATGAAATAAAAATATCGAAAAAAGAAAAGTGTGTACAGGACTTGAACCTGAGTCAAATATGGGACGATGTACTGCATGCACAACACGTCTTTGACGATTGCGCTAAACTATAATTATTAATGAAGTTTTCTAAATCACTCATTTATTCGATTCGCAGTTTTATATGCACATATTCTGCGTTAGTTGAAAGTTTGTATGCGTAATTATATGCATATGGATCTGTGTATGCGCGTTTGGCTTTCTGGACGGATATTAGAATGATATTTTCTCATCAATATAATTTGGATTTGATGAAAGAGATTAAAGACATATGTACATATTTTCTGTTTTGATTGATTTACATATATAAAAATCAGGTCATATCCAGTATGAACTATTTTATACCGAAAAGAAATTTCCATTTATAAAATACAAAAAAAACAGTATTTTAAAGAAATTTTAATTAAAATAAACTCAAAAATTTTACCAAACTTTCCTGGTTTGAATTGTAAAAAAAATGTGCAAGAAAAAAAATATGACTTCAGGACTTGAACCTGAATTAAATACGTGCCAAAAAACAAAACGAATAATTCCGCCGAATTTAGCTGCTGCACCACAAATTAACATTTGCCCCTTCTCATTGCATTAACATTCTCTGCTATTACTTGCTTTGATCAGAGAATGTTAATGCAATGAGAAGGTGCAAATGTTACTGTGAGCTTTTTTTAGTACAATTGAGATTTGAAAGATTTGTAATAAGGTCATTTAGCACACCGAGTTTATAGACACCTCACTGACTTTTGCCCACACAAAAATTAGAAACACCACATATCTTTCACCTCGACACACAACACATTTCTCACCTCGACATTAAACCAATTAAATTTGTACTATTTTCGTATTTTTGAAATAATAAGCGAATACGTAAAATTTATTACATAATTTTTTTTTTCAATTACATTAAAAAAAAAAACACGATTTTAAAAAATAAAATTTATAAAAAAAAGTTTGCACCGGGAATTGAACTCGAGTCTAACATGTGGCGAGGAAAAATAGGCGGTGCGTTTATTTCTTCGACTGCTTATTTTTTGACCATTTTGTTACTTCTGAAATGATAAGCGGATTCATAAAATGTATTACAAATTTTTTTACGATTACATTAAAAAAAAAAACGATTTAAAAAAAAAAATTTATAAAAAAAATTTTGCGCCGGGAATTGAACTCGAGTCTAACATGTGGCGAGGAAAAATAGGCGGTGCGTTTATTTCTTCGACTGCTTATTTTTTGACCATTTTGTTACTTTTGAAATGATAAGCGGATACATAAAATGTATTACAAATTTTTTTACGATAACATTAAAAAAAAAAAATTTAAAAGCGAAAAAAAAGATTTGTGCCGAGAATTGATGGCGAGTCACGTGGGGAGGATAAATACGCAGAGCGTTTATTTCTGCGCCTGTGAACAAAAGTTTTTGTGCATGCGCGCGAAGCGAATAAATTTTAATAAAGTTCTGAAAGTAATTCATGAAGTTTTTCATTACACACATATGTACATAAATGAACGTATACTTTATATGTAAATAAATGATGGTATATGAAATATACATAAGTACATAATATGTATGTACATGTCAATAGGAGGTATTTGCATTCAGAAAAAAAGAATGGTTTAAGATAAATCAACACTTATTTTATATTTTATGTCAATTTATAGTTTATGTATTCGACAGCATTTACATACATATGTATGTATGTACATTTGTATATGAAAAACAATAATGCACAAGCGCAAGAACATCATATCACATATGCAAGTATGCCCAAATAACCTTGACTTATGTATGTACACATGTCATACCACATCACATTCTTACAAGAAATCAAATACACATGCGCACTAGTGAACGAGTTTCTTCCTAACAAGTGCAAAAACAATTCTGCTCTATGTATGCATATATACCGACTTTATGTCCTAGCATATATACATACATACATATATACCTACTTGCCTTCTAAACTTCCTACAAAATAATTGTATTCATATGTTACTACATCCATGCACGTTCATACATTCAAGCATACATATACATATGCGCGAGCACAGCGCTCCCTTCTTGCTTCCGTGTACTTTTGTCTTTCACCAGTCGATATTCCTAATATTGTACTTACAAAAACACAATACTTTGATAGACGCAAAAGCAACAGCAAGCATAACGCGATGGCCGCTTTGCCACCACACATTCTAAAATGTTCTAGAACACAACAAAAACACATACCTCACATGCGCATGTCGCCCAAAGCTAAAATCTAAGCCTAGCGACTACAAAAACAAAATACATTCGTAGACGCAGTCGCAGCGGCCATGATTCTATCAGCGACGGCGCTGAACAATTTAGAACAAAAACAAAAAGTTCATTCATAAGTTCGAGCTCATATTTCAATTTCATTCATAAAACGACCCGCCAAATGCCAATTTTCGCGACCATTCGAAAATAGTCAATATTGGAATATTTCGCGTGGAATTATTTGCCAATATTTGATAAATCTTAAATTTTTGTCATGTCGAGTGGCCGCGGCTCCGTATGTATGTATGCACCCTTATATGTATGTAAATATGTCTTCTAACTGTGCGACAGTCGCGAGTTAATGCGACTTTTGCTGTCCGCAAAGCCGCATATATGTACCTTATGATCAGAAAGTACCGGGAATGTTTAAATTAAACAAAACAGAGTTAAATTTAAGGCAAATTTACATTATCTCCTTCAAAATATGACTCGTCTGAAGCAACACACATGTGCCAACGTTTAACCCAGTCCTCCAAACACCCCCGGCAGGCCGATTTGTATTCTCTTTGATCAGTGCGATGGCGCGTTATCATCATGCAAAATCTGAGAATTGCTTGCTCACATTTCCGGCGGTTTGCGACACACAGCATCTCTCTAAGGTTTCAAAACGGATAAATAATATTCTCTATTGACTGTCTGGCCCGATGGAAGGTACTCATGGTGGACTATGCCTTGGCAATCGAAGGAAGCAGTCAACATCACCTTCCCGGTTCTTTTTGCTCATAGGGTATACATATCCCATGTGTCTAGTGTGCGCAGAAGCTTGTGTTCTGGGTTTGTTAGAATGGTGGTAGTTTGTACATATATTTATACACATATGTGAGTATGCGCGTTAGGCTTCCTGGATGGATATTAGAATATTTTCTCATCAATATGTGTATGTAAGTAGTTCAGATTTGACTGAAGAGATTAAATATAGGAATGCATATTCATATGATTGACTTTATGGCTGTTTACATATAAATCAATTCAAATGAATAATGTTATATAGAAAATAAATTTCTAAATAAATTTCTAAATAACTGGTATTAGAAAAACCTGAATACACTATTTTAAATCAATTTCAATTAAACCAAATATAAAAAATGAAATAAAAATATCGAACAAAAAACTGTGCACAGGATTTGAACCTGAGTTAAATATGAGACGATGTACCCATACACGACACGTCTTTCACGATTGCGTTAATCTACAATTATTAATGATCTTTTCTAAATCACCCATTTATTCGATTCGCAGTTTTATATGCACATATTCTGCGTTAGTTGAAAGTTTGTATGCGTAATTATATGAATATGCATGTGTGTATGCGCGTTTGGCTTTCTGGACGGATATTAGAATGATATTTTCTCATCAATATAATTTGGATTTGATGAAATAGATTATAGACTTATGTACATATTTTCTGTTTTGATTGATTTATATAAAAATCAGGTCATATCCAGTATGAACTATTTTATACCGAAAAGAAATTTCCATTTATAAAATACAAAAAAAAAACAGTATTTTAAAGAAATTTTAATTAAAATAAACTCAACAATTTTACCAAACTTTCCTGGTTTGAATTGTAAAATAAAATGTGCAAGAAAAAAAAATATGACTTCAGGACTTGAACCTGAATTAAATACGTGCCAAAAAACAAAACGAATAATTCCGCCGACTTTAGCTTCTGCACCACAAACTAACTGCCGCGCGGCCTTCTTAATCGCAAATTTATTCGCTTCGATTTCCTTAGTAGTGTGCCGAAAAATCTTATGAACTTCCTCAGTAGTATGGTAAACGCAGAAAAAATCTGAATTTCTGTCCTAGCGTGGTAAGTAAATATAGAAACCCTCCACTCGCGTCACTCGCGTGGTAAATATCTGCAATTCGCCACTCGTGAGCAAAGTTGAATTTGAAATGACCTTATTATGAATCTACAAATTAGAACTCGAAAAAAGCTCGTTTAACATTTGCTCCTTCTCATTGCATTAACATTCTCTGCTTTGATGTTTAGTTCAAGCAGAGAATGTTAATGCAATGAGAAGGAGCAAATGTTAAATGAGCTTTTTTCGAGTACTAATTTGTAGATTCAAACTAAGGTAATTTCAAATTCAACTTTGCTCACGAGTGGGGAATTGCAGATATTTACCACGCGAGTGACGCGGGTGGAGGGTTTCTATATTTACTTACCACGCTAGGACAGGAATTCAGATTTTTTCTGCGTTTACCAAACTACTGAGGAATTTCATAAGATTTTCCGGCACACTACTAAGGAAATCGACTTATTTCATGCCCACAGCGAAGCGAATAAATTTGCGATTAAGAAGACCGCGCGGCAGTTAATTTGTGGTGCAGAAGCTAAAGTCGGCGGAATTATTCGTTTTGTTTTTTGGCACGTATTTAATTCAGGTTCAAGTCCTGAAGTCATATTTTTTTTCTTGCACATTTTTTTTACAATTCAAACCAGGAAAGTTTGGTAAAATTTTTGAGTTTATTTTAATTAAAATTTCTTTAAAATACTGTTTTTTTTGTATTTCATAAATGGAAATTTCTTTTCGGTATAAAATAGTTCATACTGGATATGATGATACCTGATTTTTATATAAATCAATCAAAACAGAAAATATGTACATATGTCTTTAATCTCTTTCATCAAATCCAAAGTATATTGATGAGAAAATATCATTCTAATATCCGTCCAGAAAGCCAAACGCGCAAACACACATACATATGCATATAATTACGCATACAAACTTTCAACTAACGCAGAATATGTACATATAAAACTGCGAATCGAATAAATGAGTGATTTAGAAAACTTCACTAGTGATTGTAGATTAGCGCAATCGTCAAAGACGTGTTGTGTATGCAGTACATAGTCTCATGTTTGACTCAGGTTCAAGTCCTGTACACAGTTTTTTGTTCGATATTTTTATTTCATTATTTATATTTGGTTTAATTAGAATTGATTTAAAATAGTGTATTCTGGTTTTTCTAATACCTGTTATTTAGAAATTTATTTTCTATATAACATTATTCATACTTCTTTGGAATTAATTTATATGTAAAACAGCCATAAAGGCAATCATATGAATATGCATTCCTATATTTAATCTCTTCAGTCAAATCTGAACTACTTACATACACATATTGATGAGAAAATATTCTAATATCCATGGATGCATCCAGAAAGCCAAACGCGCATACACGCATATGTATACAAATATATACAAACCTTCAACGAACGCAAAATGTATGCATATAAAAAACAACAACTGCGACCGTCTTCTTGTCAGTCAGTGAAAAGATGGGATATGTATACCCTGGTGATGTTGACTGTTTTCTTCGATTGCCAAGGCATAGTCCACCATGAGTACCTTCCATCGGGCCAGACAGTCAATAGAGAAAATTATTTATCCGTTTTGAAACCTTAGAGAGATGCTGTGTGTTGCAAACCGCCGGAAATGTGAGCAAACAATTCTCAGATTTTGCATGATGATAACGCGCCATCGCACTGATCAAAGAGAATACAAATCGGCCTGCCGGGGGTGTTTGGAGGACTGGGTTAAACGTTGTCACATGTGTGTTGCTTCAGACGGGTCATATTTTGAAGGAGATAATATAAATTTGCCTTAAATTTAACTTTGTTTTGTTTAATTTAAACATTCCCGGTACTTTCTGATCATAAGGTACATATATGCGGCTTTGCGGACAGCAATGTGTGATTCGCTGGAAGTCGCATTAACTCGCGACTGTCGCACAGTTAGAAGACATATTTACATACATATAAGGGTGCATACATACATACGGAGCCGCGGCCACTCGACATGACAAAAATTTAAGATTTATCAAATATTGGCAAATAATTCCACGCGAAATATTCCAATATTGACTATTTTCGAATGGTCGCGAAAATTGGCATATGGGCGGCTCGTTTTATGAATGAAATTGAAATATGAGCTCTAACTTATGAATGAACTTTTTGTTTTTGTTCTAAATTGTTCAGCGCCGTCGCTGATAGAATCATGGCCGCTGCGACTGCGTCTACGAATGTATTTTGTTTTTGTAGTCGCTAGGCTTAGATTTTAGCTTTGGGCGACATGCGCATGTGAGGTATGTGTTTTTGTTGTGTTCTAGAACATTTTAGAATGTGTGGTGGCAAAGCGGCCATCGCGTTGCGCTTGCTGTTGCTTTTGCGTCTATCAAAGTATTGCGTGTTTGTAAGTACAATATTAGGAATATCGACTGTGCTCGCGCATATATGGATGAATATATGAACGTGCATGGACGTAGTAACATATGAATACAATTATTTTGTAGGAAGTTTAGAAGGCAAGTAGGTATATACATATGTATGTATATATGCTAGGACATAAAGTGGGTATATATATATTACATACATAGAGCAGAATTGTTTTTGCACTTGTTAGAAAGATTCTCGTTCTCTAGTGCGTATGTGTGTTTGATTTCTTGTAAGAATGTGATGTGCTGTGACATGTGTATATATGTACATAAGTCAAGGTTATTGGGCATGCATGCATATGTACATATGTAGGTATGAAAGGAAGATGATGTTCTTACGCTTGTGCATTATTGTTTTTCATATACAAATGTACATACATACATACATATGTATGTAAATGCTGTCGAATACATTAACTATAAAGTGACGTACAATATAAAATAAGTGTTGATTTATCTTAAACCGTTTTTTTTTCTGAATGCAAATACCTCCTATTGACATGTACATACATATTATGTACTTATGTATATTATCATATCCCATCATTTATTTACATATAAAGTATACGTTCATTTATGTACATATGTGTGTAATGAAAAACTTCATGAATTACTTTCAGAACTTTATTAAAATTTATTCGCGTCGCGCGCATGCACAAAACCTTTTGTTCACAACGCAGGCGCAGAAATAAACGCTTGAAACGCTTAGTCACGTGGTGGGGGACTCGCCAGCAATCTCGGTGCAAATTTTTTTTTTTTTCGTTTTTAAATTTTTTTTTTTTAATGTAATCGTAAAAAAATTTGTAATAAATTTTATGTATCCGCTTATCATTTCAAAAGTAACAAAATGGTAAAAAAATAAGCAGTCGAAGAAATAAACGCACCGCCTCTTTTTCCTCGCCACATGTTAGACTCGAGTTCAATTCCCGGCGCAATCTTTTTTTTATAACTTTTTTTTTAAATCGTTTTTTTTAATGTAATTGAAAAAAAAATTATGTAATAAATTTTACGTATTCGCTTATTAATTCAAAAATACGAAAATAGTAAAAATTTAATTGGTTTAATGTCGAGGTGAGAAATGTGTTGTGTGTTGAGGTGAAAGATGTGTGGTGTTTCTAATTTTTGTGTGGGCAAAAGTCAGTGAAGTCTATAAACTCGGTGTGCTAAATTCCCTTACTTCAAATCTTTCAAATCTCAATTGTACTAAAAAAAGCTCACAGTAACATTTGAACCTTCTCATTGCATTAATATTCTCTGGTAATAGTGAACAAAACGTTCGTTCTTTTGCATTTCCCAAAAATCGGGAATTATCAAATTTGTGGAAGGAGAATTTGCAGATCTCACCCTCAATGCAAATACCAATGCATAATTCATTTGTATGCATTCAACATTTTGAGGAGGATGCCGTGGGACCAAAGTATCTTAAGAATGGAGAGGTTCCAACTCTAAACTTGGGTAAGTAAATTAATTTATTATAATGTCTCCATACATGTATGTACAGTGAGGAAAAAATAAACGGAGTTATCGTCAATATTATTATTTCTTATAAATCTGTGAATATTTTTTTAAATATTAGTGTCCCACTTTCTTTTTGGTTCACTGCACATACATAAACTGATAATCGTATGCTTGGATGTCGTTTTCAATACTTCGTGCCTATTGAAAAGTTTAATATACACATGCATGCATGCATGCATGAAATAGAAAGCAGAGAAGGAATTTATTTCTTTAGAATGCGCACATTCTCATTATTTTATTTACATATTTATAAAAAACTTTTGAATTTAAAGGATCGGGTTTAGGATAATGCCGTATGGGCAGTTTTAGGCCAAGTAATGGGTTATTCAATAGGTGCGCTTCAACTTTTTTTCGATAGGGAGGGCGAACGACGCAATATTTTTTATTTTTCGCTTGTCATTTGTAAACTTTATTAGTATACATTTCATCATGGAACGCTACACACTTGAGCAACGATTACAAATCGTGCAAATTTTTTATGAAAATAATCGTTCTGTTGCTGCTACTTTAAGAGCATTACGGCCATTTTACGGTCCATTTAACAAGCCGTCCCGTTTTGGGGTTATGTGAAGTCATTGGTCTACAATAACAAGCCGGCGACGATTTGTGAGCTCAGAGCCAATATTGAACGCGAAATTGCTGGAATTTCGGCCGATTTATGCAAAAGAGTGGTCGAAAATTGAGTTCAACGATTGGACTTCGTGAAACGTGCACGCGGTGGTCATGCAAAAGAAATCGAATTTCATACTTAAATGTATATGTTCAAACTCGATAATAAAAAAAAAATTAGTTAAAAAAGTCAAACCGTTTGTGTGTTATTCAAAAAAAAAGTTGAAGCGCTCTTACTGAAAAACCCTATTTATTTAATGAAACTTGGTTGAGATGTTAGAAGTGGCTCATGAACAACTTTTATAACTTTCAATATTTACACGCATTTTAATACAATACACTTATAAATCGGTACAATATATATATATATGTATTTTGTTCTAAATTTCACTTCAATTCATAAAAAATATGGTCACAATCGTATTTTTACTGGTTTTTATATATTACTTGTATTCAAAACAACAATATCCTTTCGCTAAATTACACAGTTTCAACAATAAATTACTTGAAAACTATAAATCTCCGGAGGGTGCGGGTTCTAGTTTTATATATGTATGTAGGATTCCGAGTTAAACAATTTGTTCTTACTTTAATTTAGACAATTTCTTTAGTTCACAATGTTCTATCTGTCCTGTCGTTCGTATCGTCAACGTCTTCGTTGGGATGGTATGGTAATCTCGGTCTTTTTGTTGCGTTACATTGCTGTCCGGTCATATGCTGTGCGCTCTGTCTCCTATTATGTCTGTTCGTCGTTACCGTCATTTCCTACATTCGGCCATCCTGCGCGCTCATTCGGCCCGAATGAGGGATCGCATCTTTTCATGAACTCAGCCACTGTCGTGGTTTCACCTGGACCTTCGTGATCGCTAATTTTTTCCACAGTGTATCGCCCACGTCTCATCTTCTTCACGATTTTATATGGACCCTGATATTTCGGCTTTAACTTTAGTCCCACTCCATACTGCGTTCGCTTAATGGCTACTAGCTCGTCGATGGCATATTCGGGTTCTGTTCTTCGGTTTGCGTTGAAAGTTCGTCGATTTTCTTCTTGAATAACGACAATGTTCTCCCGGGCTTGACGACGCACTTCTTCTCTCTCTGCATCCATCTCGTCGATAGCCTCGTTCTCCAATAATTCTTGCATTTGCTGAATGCCCACGACTCGCATCTCTAGACCTGTCAATATCTTAAACGGCGATGATTTAGTGCTGCGCGCTGGGATGCTGTTGAGGAAACGCTGAACGCGATTTACCTGCGTATACCATTTTCCAGGATTCTCCAGACACAGCTTTGCTATCATTGGCAGCACCGCTCGACCTGTCCATTCCCGCGTGGCACTCCGGTTGCTATCAGCAGATGTTCGATTTGCTCGCTCTCGCAGTAGCTCTTAAAATGATTTGAGGTAAAAGCGGAACCTCTGTCCGTGATTATTCGCTTCGGGTTCCCGAAAACTGCTGACTGCTTCTGCAATCGGTCGACGACGGCCTCTGCGTCTGTGTTCCTTGTTGGATAGAGCCAAACAAACTTCAAGAAAGCATCTATTACTACTAAAATATAATTATATGCCTTTTTAGTAGGTTCCATCAGACGCACATGGTCGATATGAAATGTTCCTAGCGGCTTGTCTTCTTTATTTATCGAGTTGAAGTATCCCTCTTTTTGCTCAGCCTTGGAATTGGTCACTAAACATTCTACACAACCTTTTACTACTTTGGCAACCTTACTATTGAGTTGTGGTATATAGTATGACCTCTCCACCGCATCTTGCGTCCTCTTAACTGAGAAATGACCTTGCCTATGCGCCATTTTGATGATCTCTTCGTGCATTGCCGACGGTACGACTATGAGCTCCTTCAGTGGGTCTTTATACAAAACGTCGTGTTTTAAATCGAAATCTTCGTAGTCGTCCCTTTCCAGTACTCTACGAACAGCCCGTATCCAGTCATCCTGTTGTCGTGCCTGCTTTAACCGGTGTCGCAATGAATCTTCTAAAATTAAGCATGAGATCCTGCTCAGAGCGTCAACATGTCGCATCTTCGTGACGCTACGGTGCTCAATTTCGTAGTTGAAATCCTGTAAAAACATCGCCCAACGTGAAACTCTAAGTGGAACGTGCCTTTTCTTCATAATCTTGGTGAAAGCGTTACAGTCAGTGACTATCTTGAACCCTATACCCAGCAAGTAGACTCTCCATTTCTTGAGTGCCTCGATGACTGCCAGTACCTCCAACTCGTACGAATGATATCTCTCTTCGATCGGCTTTGTCTTACGGCTCATGTATTGAATCGGGTGGAACTCCTGGTCGTCGTAGTCTTTCTGCAGTAGAACCGCCCCGTACCCCAAACTACTGGCGTCAGTATGTACTTCCGTAACCGCTTTCGGATTGTATAGCTTTAAGACTGGTGCACTTGTTAAAGCTAATTGAAGCTGCTTAAACGTTGCTATCTGGTCGTCTTTAAGGACGAGCTTAGTATCTCTTCTAAGAAGATCGGAAAGTGGTTTAGCAATCACGGCATAATTCTCAACAAACCTCCTGAAGTACGATGTTAGTCCGAAAAAACGTTGTAGGGATTTTTTATCGTTGGGCAAGGGAAAGTTTTTAATTGCGTTTGTCTTTGCATCCGAAGGTTAAATTGTATTGTTAGCGATGATATACCCGAGAAACTCTACCCTTCTTTTCAGGAACTGACACTTGTTCCACTTGACTTGCAGGCCACTTGCTTCTGACCTTTTTAACACCAACATCAGCTTCTTGATCCCTTCTAGTTCATCCTTCGAGGGAATTATCAGGTCATCCATATAAGCTATCACCGTTCCATTTTGAATCAGATCTTTTAATACCGTAAAGATGAACCTTGAGAAAACTTCGGGGGAATTAGATATTCCAAACGGCACGTATCGGAACTCATATTGACCATTATGAGTGACGAAAGAGGTATACTTGAACTTACTTCTACTGGGACATGGAAAAATCCGTTCGCAAGATCCAATGTTGAAAAAACATTAGCTCCTAGCAATTGTTCGATAATATCGTCAATCATCGGCATTGGGAAATTGTCACGCACAATTTTATCGTTTAATCGACGATAGTCACAGCAAAGACGTTTGCTGCCATCTTTCTTGCCGACAAGCACAACTGGCGACGCATAGTTTGATTTACTGACCTGAATAATGCCTTCCGCTAGCCAATCCGCTACTTGATCATCCACTATCTTCCGGTCTGCATAAGACATACGTCTTGGTCGCTCGTATACTGGATTGTCGTCGGTGAGCAAAATTTTCATCTCCACCGGTGAAATCCGTTTCTTCACAGGCTTGTAGGCCATTATCAAATTCTCCACTGTTTCTGCTTCTGCTTTGCCCAGATTCAAGTGATCCGTCCCGTGATGTACGTCTTCCTCCATTTTCTCTATTAGACAAAGATTTCTGAACTCTTCTCTCAACTCCCCGATGTTGCTTGCTGGTTCTCGTTCGACAGGCTCCTCTACTACCGCATTACACTCATGTACCACCCTGTTCTGCGGGTGCACATACTTGACGCTCTCAGCGCCGTTCTGATTGTGATCATCTTCACCTCGCATATCTGCATGCCTACGTGGACGCTCATCCACCAATGGTTGCGTGTTAGGGCCCTCTTTCAGCTTCCTAGCCGCATCCTTCATACCTGCGTAAAACGCATCTAATCACCACTACTTGCACTTGCGCAATTACCAGCCACTGCCTTGCACACCGCTGCACCGTCATCTGGACTTTCTTCGACTCGCCCTCTTCCCATCACCTGTCAGCCGCCTGCACGTTTCCTTTCACTGTGTTCGTCTAACTTTTCTCGAAATAGAGCACCTTCTTCCCTTATAATTAGGTCAACAAGTTTGAGGACTTCATTGCCTATTACCAATGAGTAGCTTAAATCGCGTTCTCTCGTCACGTGGAACGCTATATCTAACGAAATGCCGTCTATTTGCATGGGCATGGTAAAGCTGTCGACTGTTGTTAGCGTGCTATTACCAATGCCTATCAATTTCCGCCTCTCCTTGTTCAACTGTACACCTAAATTTAACATCATCAATGTGTCGTAACGCATTAAACATAAATCTGAACCAGTGTCAATTAATGCCGAAACCGTTTGAATATATGTGCTAAAACATATGTCTTTAAAAATTATACCGCTTTTTGTTACACCCATCATGTTTACCGAATTCTTTTCGAGCGTCGAATCTTTTTTTATATATTTGCATTCGCTAGCACAATGACCTTCATTGCCGCATTTAAAACAAATAAAACGCTTGCGCGGACAGTCCCGAGCAAAATGCGAACTGTCACCGCAATTAAACCAACGCTTGCTTATTGCACCAGAACTCGTTGAAACTTTTCCCATGGATGTTAGTTGTGTCTGTTTCGCGTTTGAAGACGAAGGGCTATTTGATATCACCTTCTCATAGACCTTTATTTGCTCCTTTAGATCTTGTACACATGTCGCCTAATATAAATTTGATTTGTTGATTTTGGTGTCATGGATCCCTTCGATGAAATATTCGATTAAGCTGGAGTCATCTAAATTAAGCGGTTTACCAATCTCCATCATAGCGTACAGATATTCACGAAGATCTTCTCCTTGTCGCTGGCGACGATTACGAAGAGCACGATGTATCTCGATCGATGAAATATACATATGTGCCAAATTCTCTACGCAGTGCTGATTTTAGTGAATCCCAACAGCTTATGCCGCTCTGACTTCGAACGAAAAGCTTCGCTGCACCCTTTAACAATTGTTTGCCGTATATAAATCGTTGTAGATCACCTCACTGTACTGCTATTGTGTTATCTTCAAATTCTTCTATCCATTGTTCAAATGTAGGCTGTCCTGATCCGTTAAACTTCGTCAGTGAATCTTCAATATCACGAAGGGTAAATGTTGGACGTTAAGCCGTCGGTCAACGCATACCACGCCTATCTGCTACATCATCATAATCCGATTCGCCGTCGCTAGCATTCAGCCCGAAATGTACGAATCATCTGTCTCGTAATATCGCTTTACGTCCGCTTGTGTCCAACCCAAACCTTTCCAACTGTTCCCTCAACCCGTCTACCATCAATGCTAAAATTTTGTCTCGGTCCATGTTTTACAGAGTTTACAATTAATTATTTAGTAATAATAATAAACAATTCGGTGTAATAAAAATGTAAGTAGGAAAAATTTCGATTATTAAAAAATATTCGCATAAGTTTGCAACACTAGCGAATCTTCAATTTTAAAAATTAAATCAGAATTATTTTTAAACTAATTCACTTTGCGCTTGGTTGGTTGGTTGGTTAAAGTGGTGATTCTTCCAGAATTCAACTAGCACTTCCGCGCCATTTTGTTGCCACATCCTCGTTACCAACTTGTTTAACGGTTATATGGAAGATTGTCTCCTTTTTCTCCGGTTGTTTGCAACTGTGACAGTATGTATTGTGAGGGATACCCATTTTGGCTGCTTGTTCTCCGATAGACCAAAAGCCAGTTATGACTGCCGTTAGTCTCCAGGCGTCCCGTCGTTTCATTCTTATTAATGCCGACGATTGCTTGAGGTTGTAGGTGGACCATAACCTTCTGCTAATTTTGCATTTCGTCTGGACTTTCCACCTACAGTTTGCGATTCGGAGGTGTTTTTGGGAAATTGTGCTCTTGACTGCACCTAATGGTGTGAGTACCGATTCTGCAAGAGCGTTATTCATGGCAGATTCCCGTCTTGCCAGTTCATCTGCTTTTTCGTTACCTTCAATGTTCTGATGTCCCGGGACCCAGATTAAGGTAACTTTATGGTTTTCACTCAAGATGGTGAGGCTATTCCTACTTTGTTCCACCACTTTGGAGGTTGTTGTGGCCGAACCCAGTGCCTGGATTGCAGCTTGGCTATCCGAGAGAATAGCGATATTACCCTTAAAAGAGAAATCAGCGACTAGTAGCCTATCGGCTTCCCCAATTGCCAGTACTTCCGCCTGGAAGACACTGCTGGTATTAGGGAGACGCACAGATTTCTCAATTTTAAGTCTGTGAGAATGTATACCAGCTCCAACACCGCAGCCCATTTTACTTCCATCCCTATAGACCGTAGTGTCGAAGTTGTTTAGAGAGAATCCCTTTTTCCATTCTTCCTTAGTTGGAAAGAGAGTGGCAAAATTCCTATTGAAAGTTACCGTCGGGACGATGTAGTCAGTTCTCGCCGAGATTAACGGAGTTTGTCGCAATAATAGACTAGCATGACCATACGTTTTTTCTCTCCAGCAGCCAGCTTCGTTTAACCTAAATGCACTCATGGTTGCCGTCTTCTTACTATGTAGGTCTATTGGAATAACGTGTGTCAGTGCATTTTTATTATTGCACATGCTGATCTTTGTATTCTGCCGAGTAGTTTGGTATTGTACTCTCTCCCTTGAGCCTTCCACCAAACTACCGAACCATACGATAGAATAGGTGGTATAACCGTCTTATACAGCCATAATATATGCTTAGGTTGAAGACCCCATCTTCTTCCAAGCATACGTTTACAGGCATATAAAGCAATTTCTGCCTTCCTTACCCGTTCTTCAACATTTAATTTCCAGCTTAGTTTGGAGTCCAGAATTACCCTTAAGTACTTTGTGCTGGGTGATAGTGAGAGAGTTTGTCCGTTAATATTTGGTAGGGTAAAAGTTGGTACCTTATATCTGGTGGTGAAAAGCATAAGCTCTGTTTTACGTGGGTTAAAACCTAGGCCACAGCCTGTGGCCCAAGAGTTAAGCTCGCCTAATGCCCTTTGGATGATCCCACTGATCGTATTAGGACACAGTCCTGACGCCATTAACACCACATCATCAGAGTACGCCACCGCTTTTACCCCACCTCTTTTAAGTTTTGTTAAGGGGTTATACGCAGTTATGAAGCAAATAAAAGACGGGTTGTCAAGGATTTATCCTGAAGAAGCTTCAGAATATTTTAATTAGAAAATTTTTGGCGGTTATAAAAGCATCCTTCAAGAACGTAGAAAATTTTTTATTTATGAAAATGTTGATTATAGAGCGCGCTGCAGGCGATTTCTGGAACCTCCTTTAAAAAAAGACGATTTACGGTGTACATCGTAACTCAGGATTGGATTATCTGAAATCAAAAAACCAAACAAATTTTGTTAATATATTAGATTATCTAGTAATTAATCGTTCGGCTAATCAAAATAGTGAATTTTCACAAAATGGCAGCTTTTAAAAGAAATGATTTCGAGTTTTACGTTAAAATTTGGCCGTAAATTGATTATAAAATGGAAAATAAGTATCAGATTTACAAAAGGAACGATTAATTACTAGAAAATGTATCTTTAAAGATTGAGTTAAAACGGTTGACCGATCAAACAAGCCGTTTTCGAGATATCGTGTACACCGACTTGAAAAATGCCGTTTTGAAAAAAACACGTTTAAAGTTTCAATACCTACCTTAAAACGTGCCGAGGCATCTCTACATATTTAGGTATAACTCCGAAAGTATTGCTTAGATCTACTTCAAATTTCGTGCGTATACTTTTGAATATATGTACATTACAAAAATGCAATACAAAAATAGATTTTTTTGAAAGTCATAACTGCGTATAACCCCTTAAGACTTTGCTAATAACGCATAACCAGAGAAGTGGAGACAATACTCCCCCTGTGGGGTGCCTCTGTGGACCTTCTTGGTTACACTGATATTATCCGTATTAGCTTTGATGATCCTGGTTTCTAGCATAGAGATGACCCAATTACTGATGCAATTTTCCACCTCTAAGACTATCAACGCCCGTTGGATCGCATCTGTACTAGCATTGTTAAAGGCGCCTTCTATATCCAAGAATGCCGCCATGGTATAATGTTTGTTCTTTGGAGAGCCCTCTATTGTGCGGATTACCTCGTGAAGCGCTGTCTCCGTAGATTTGCCTTTAAGGTACGCATGTTGTGCAGTAGATATAACAGAGCTCTCCAAAGAGCTTCTAAGATATATATCCAAAAGTCTTTCAAAGGTTTTTAACAGGATTCATGTCCTCTTCTACCTACTTTTGGAATGAAGACGACCTTTACTAGTTTCCAACTATCTGGAATATGATCTAGGTTTAAACTCGCTTTAAAAATTTCCTCTAGCCATGGTAGGATACAGTCCAAGGTTTCCTGTTACATCTTTGGGATGATCCCATCTGGCCCCGGAGATTTAAAAGGTGAAAAAGATTTAATTGCCCATGGAACTTTCTCTTTTGTAATTATTTCTTTTGCGAGGTGCTGTGGATTATATTGGCTCCGCCTGATACTTCCCCTCCCACTTTCGTGGATGCTGCACCCCGGGAAATGCGTGTTTAACAGAAGTTCTAGCGATTCCTCTGTCGTAGCTGTCCAAGTACCATCAGGCTTTTTGACCCAAGAAGCCATTGAATGATCTTTGGACAGAACACGGCTAAGCCTGGCAGAATCCCTGGTGGATTCAATTGACGAACAAAATTCGCTCCAGCTCTCTTCCTTGGCGGCCCTAATTGCCTTCTTGTACTGTCTCCGACTCTCTTTGTACAATTGCCAATTTCCTATCGAGTAGCTGAGGTTAAACGTTGATCTAGATTTTTCCCTTAGTTTTGAGAGCTCACTGCTCCACCAAGGGGGATGGGATTTTTTGCTAAATTTTATGGGGCAGGACGTTTTGTAGGCCCTACTAAATGCCGTCTACAGTGTTGTAACCCTACTCTCAAGGTTTTTGGAGAGAGTGATTTGGTGGATGGGAATCTCTCCTATCCTTTTATTGACTATGTTTCTGAACCTTTTCCAGTTGGTTCTTAGTGGATTCCTATACGGTAAGGGCAGATCAACATTAAGATCCAGATCGTACAGGATCCAGCTGTGATCCGAAAAAGACCTTTTATCAGAGACCCTCCAATTGTCTAACCTTACTGAGCTGTTTTCAGACATTAGGGTAACATCGATCACTTCCTCCCATCCCCTGCAGCACTCCGTACTTGGAAAGGTGAAAGTGGGAGTGTTACCAGTGTTACATACCGACAAGTTAGTGTTAATTATGAAATCATAAAGAGACTCACCTCGGTCGTTTGTTTCGGAGCTTCCCATAAAACGTGGCTTGCATTGGCATCGCATCCGAAAAGCAGGGTTTTGTTCGGGTTTTCCTACACAAGTTTACGGGCCTCCTCAGGCGGTACTGGTCTCTCATGTGCCATGTATATAGAGGCAAGAGTTATTCTGACTCCGTCAATGGCTTCCACCTCACTAGCCGTAACATCCTATTAACTATATAATGGAATTAAAAATGTGCTTAAGGGTTTTTTAGCTACAATACATATTCTGGGATTACCTTCTATCCGTTTATAGTAGATATTGTAGTTTTTCCCAGTGAACGCCTTCACCTCGGTGCTCCGCACCCAGGGCTCATGAATCAATGCGATGCCCACGTCCTCCTCCGCCAGGTGAACGGTTAGGTTGTCCGTTGCAGTCTGTGAATGCTGCAGATTAATTGGGACAACCTTTGAACACATGTTTATTGGTTTCCTTTTTCAGACTCGGTGTCATCCAGCTGCATGCCAGTTCGTTGTCAACATCGACCTCATCCTGCTCCTCTTCCGGGTTCGCAGAATGAAATATCTTCAGATGGGCCTTCCTAACGCCAAACCGAAGTTTGTTTTCCACTTTCCCCAGTGGTCCCAGACTCTCTTCTGCAATTAGAAGCAGGAAATACATGCTGTGCCTTTGCGGAGCGTCCGCTTTGATGATAGAGCAATCGGTCATCGGGACCGAGCGATTATGCGCCTGAAGGTAGGGGACTAGTTGATTGACATCAAACTCCATGTTTGGTACCCAGATGCGAGCCCTCGGCCTTCGTGGAATCTCGCTAGCCGGAATTAGCTTGAGTTTCAAGCCTTCCCAGCTGTTCTGGATTTTACCAATCACGTTTGTCAAGAAATGCACGGTAACCGCGGACTACCTCCACCGAGTCGAAACCTGGTGTTTGGCCCTCCGGGTTCGCCATGACATGGTCAACGACTATGCGAGACAACCGTGTCTCAATCTCTGACCATTTGTCAAGCACTGATTTTCCGCGGTTAGAGGTTTCGTCTACCAACGCCATTTGGAGATGGTCCCGTGCCACCTCACTAAATCGCTTGATAGGTTTGGAGGCAACTGCACCCTGATCCGATATCTTGTGCTTCTTTGTTCCCTTCCCAGTTTCGTCATGCGAGCGGTTTCGTTTTTTGGCATCTGTCCTGTTGGCGGCTTGGAATGCCAAGTATTCATCAACCACCTTTTGACATCTTGCCTTGTCGGTCTCATCTTTGGGATGAACTTTACCTTCGGTCTCGTTTTTCCGAATCCTGCCAAGGCTAGCGAGAGACCTCTGGTAGAGTTTATACCTCGAGGTACCTTTATTACCACGCTTTTGCCCCGTGGCTTTAGCGGATGTTGTTGGTTGATTTATAGTTGTTGGCGTACTGTGGCCCAGAGCTTTGCCCTCAACTGTTTCTTGGCTGGAGGCCAAGAGCTCATCCTCTGAGGGTGACCCCGCCATCCTCAGTTCGTCCTTGCTCGTACGTCTTGTCCAATTGCCTGACTGTTTTTTAAGTGCGTCCGTCACTTCCTCCTGTCTGTCTGTTTGCTTGCCCTGTAGTTCTGTCCGCGTGTTTGGTTTTTTATCTGTACGTGCTGTCGATGCGTCAGTATGTTTTCCCGTCATTTTGTCCATTTGTTCCGTGTTTGTTTTCCGTCATCCGAATTTTTAAGTTTTTGTTTTTTCATTTCATCTGGTTCGTACGGTCACCTGCCCCGCCAAGGGAGCTGCGCATGTCGCCATGCGCGGTGACCAAAGAGGATAAAGGGGAAATGTCCGGTCGACCATGGCAGCGCCACATACCATTGCAAGGTCACCGTTACAACCTTAGGCGGCCTGATATCAGGAAGGCTCCGTACGAAGACAGCCTTATTTAGTCCCCCGGCTGCCAAACCCACCCAATAGGCACGGGTCGCATCACACCTTGGGTTGAGGGAGGTTTTTTTAACGAAGCTTACGTCTTCGACCTGTGTGGTTCGCGGGAGACCTACTCTCCTACCTTCCATATCTGGGAGGCGTTCCCCTATCCACCACCTGGGGACGTGCCCTATAGGGATAACAGGTTCCCCCAAGGGCACTTAGCGCTTAACAATTAAAAAAAAAAAAATACCAGTCTAACGGTTAGACGCGCTAGAAGTGAAACCTTCCGTAAAACAAACTGTGAGAGAATGAGACGAAAGCAGCATTAGGAGCGGGATAATTATAGGTTCATTATAATATTGCTATAAAGTTCATATTTTATTTTCTTCATTTTATTATTATTCATCCCCAATGTTTTTAATTTCAACAAATGATACGAGTGGCTTATGAAAGCTAAAATATGATACAAATGCTTTGGTTTCGATGTTGTCAACATATCTTTGAAATACCGCATCAATTGTTGTTTTTGATCGTGTTGTCGATTCAGTGCGATTGTTACACATTTTTAAATTGAATGTTGTATTGAGAAAGTCAATTAAAGGAACCGCAGTGTCCAATGCAAAATTTACGTTAAAATCGCCACTTAAAATCATTGGAACTTTATCGTAATCTTTTCTAAGTATCCGCGATACTTCTGGGGTATACTTTATTAAATTTTCGTGAATGAATTCCGTGATGCTATTTATTGATTGATTCGGTGAAATATGAATTGCCACAATTAAAACTGTTTTTCCATTGCTCAATCTGGTTTCGCAAGCACATATTTCTCCCACTTTAGAGAGCTGAACAGACAGTGATTCTAGTTGCTGTGCATTCAGATCTATCTGTGGAGTTACAATACGAGCACCGTCATTTTGATTCTGGTATATTGCAACACCGCCTGCAATTGCGATAAATATTTAAAAATGAAAATATTTACGAATATAAAAATACGGACGCAATACAGCACACGCGGTTGCTATTATGAGCGTCGCAACGCGTATATTACACAGACGTACTAACATGCACACAAACATTCGTAGGACGCTTGGTCTAAGCAAGTATTAGGTAGTGTAGTGTAGCTATACATAATGCCTTCTCGCTCACCGTGCCTCCGTAATACGCAGGCGCGCACACATACGTACTAGCATACATACAAACATACATACGTATGACGCTTGAACTAAACACCAAAGCAAGTAATAGGCAGTGTAGTATACATACTACAATACTCACAATACTAGCGTGGCTCAGCAGTACGCAGCCACACACATATACGTATATCAACATATAACGCTTCGAAGTGTCGCTTTTTCGTTTCATCGAGTCTCAAATCACTCCCAACGATTCTAAAGAGGTTTTCACTTCAATAACGTTCAATAATATATTATATAATATTTAAATATGTACTTATGTATATTTACTTGAGTTGCACCTTATGCATTTATATTACTCTACTATTAGCGGCACCCTTTTCTGCCGTTGTCGCTTACGCTGCTCTGGTCTCGCTGCTGCTCTGCCAACGTCGCTCACTTGCGTAGTCGCTCTCTGCTTCGTTCCGTTACCACTGCTGCTGCTGCGATCGTTCCCGTTAACACACTCGCCGCTACTCAAGTTATGTGTGTACGTATGTATACGTGGCGTGATTAGCCAGTATACGGTATTTTGCACTTATTAAATTCACTGTGGCTGAATCCCGGTTCTGACACCACTTGTAGGATTCCGAGTTAAACAATTTGTTCTTATTTTAATTTAGGATGCTTTCCATTTCAATTCAACCGGGCTATTCGGGTCATGTTCTTCGATTTCGTTGTAACTCAAATATGTTGCTCCCTAGTCAAAATAATGAGAAACGTATTTTTTTATTCGCCCGAAAAAATTTTTTTTCAAGAGTTATCGGCAATTTTGTTTTTCGGCTCAAAATCGATTTTTTTAAGAAAATGTTTGTTTTAAATGCTCATAACTTAGTCAAAAATGAACCGACTTTTAAGATTCTGTATTCAAAATGATCGCCATTACTTACACGAACGACTTCATGTAGAAACAATTGCGAAAAAGTAGTTGAATATTTTTTATTTTCCAAAAAACAAAAAGTGCGAAACAGGTTTTTTACTCAAAAATTCATTACTCATTTTGAACCCAGAACTATTAAAATCGGTTCATTTTTGACTAAGTTATGGGCATTTAAAAAACAAAAGTTCTTATATAATTAAAAAAAATCGAGTTTGAGCCAAAAAACAAAATTGCCGATAACTTTTGAAAAAGATTTTTTTCGGGCAAACAAAAAAATACGTGTCTCATTATTTTGACCAGAGAGCAACATATTTGAGTTACAACGAAATCGAAGAACATGACCCGAATAGCCCGGTTGAATTGAAATGGAAAGCATCTTAGACAATTTTTTTATTACTTCAACTTAGAGAATTTGTTCCTGTGCGTTCCTCGCTTGATAGCGGTTTAGTTCACAATGTTCTATTTGTCCTGTCGTTCGTATCGGCAACGTCTTCGTTGGGTATGTTCGCGGTATGGTAATCTCGGTCTTTTTGTTGCGTAACATTGTTGTCCCTATTAATCCGGTCTTACACTGTGCGCTCTGTCTCCTATTATGTCTGTTCGTCGTGTCCGTTATTTCCTACATGTATATTATTATACTGAATATACCTCAATTTAAATTTTGTAAAAATAAAAATAAAAATTTTAATTAGGCTATGATGATGTTCCACCGAACAAGTGGACCGAAAAAAAGAAAAAAGGAGCTGCTGTATCCAGAGCTGCCTGCCTAAGGATAAAGCTATACTTTTTGCGTTTCCTAGGGACGAAGAGACCCGTAAGAATTGGGCCTTGGCTTGCAACGTGCAAGTGTCATGCACTGACAGGTTTTTTATTTGCCAACGCCATTTTGAACCCACATTGGTTACAAAATATAAACTTTTGAAAGGGGCTTTTCCTTGCTTCAATTTAGAGCCAGTAAATACAAGTCGCTGACCTAGTGCTGGCTCTGATTGGGTTTGCCCGCTCGTCACTGCAACTTATAGTAGGGTAGTTGAGCAAGTAGAAGAAGATTTAACTCTGGAAGAGTTTGAGAAATGTTCGATATTAGAGGAAAACAGGCAGGCTAGTTATAGTAATCAAATCTGCGTGGACTTAAAAACCACAACCACTCGCGAACGGTTTGCTCAGTCTGCTCGCTATTATCAGAGCAACGCGGTCAAATTAAATAAACGTATTGAGGAGCTTGAAAAAGAAAATAATGACCTAAAAAATAAATGTTCTGAGTTGTTGAAACGTGCAATAATTGCGGAAGAAAGTTGTAGCAGCGATGCTTTAACTTTTCCAAAAATGATCGTCAGTACCAAAAAAGGTTGGTATAATGAGGACGAAAAGGCATTGGCACAAAATTTGAACTACATATATGTCCACTAAAGCATATTCTTTTATGCGTGACGATCTAGGTTTTTGTTTACACACAAAATATGTCCAAACAAATCATCTCTTTTGGCGCCCCATCAGGTATGTTGTTCCAGGTTACGATGCCAATGTCGTTAACAATTTAAGCAAAATTGCTAGCAAAATGTCCGGCACAGAACGCATATGCATTTTATTATTTGATGAAATTAGCATCAAGCCGGATCTTACTTATAATAAAAGTAGGGATATAATTGATGGGTTTGTGGACCATGGGGAAGGCCAGCGCCAAAGCAGAATAGGGAACAAATGTGGTTTTTTATGGTTAAGGGGTTGTGCTCTAAGCGGAAGTATGTATTTTCCTACTATATTTCCAAAAATGGTTTTAATGGTGCAGAGTTACATCAAATTGTGACGAGTAACATTTCCGCAATTACGAAAATTGGACCGATCAAGGGCCCGCGAATATAACTTTATTTGTTCAACATGGTCCGGTAACGCTCTCCATTGACGGTTACGTCCACTTCTCGCTCATTTTCGAAGATAAATGGACCAATGATGCCTCTCGACCAAAATCCGCATCAAACAGTAGCAATTTTGCTTGTTAACATACCCGCCGAGATGGAAATGAACTTCATCAAATTGTGATCTGTAACATTTCCGCAATTACGAAAATTGGACCGATCAAGGGCCCGCGAATATAACTCAATTGAAGATTTCTGAACTTAACACTTTTTTCATGCACGAAAACAATACAATTTTTTGCATGTTTGACTATTGCCATCTCATAAAGTCCATCCGTAACGTACAGGGTCCGCCATATAACTTTCTTCTTCTTCTTCTTAATTGGCGCGATAACCGCTTACGCGATTTTGGCCGAGATTAACAAAGCGTGCCAGTCGTTTCTCTCTCGTGCTAACCGGCGCCAATTGGACACACCAAGTGAAGCCAAGTCCTTCTCCACCTGATCTTTCCAACGCAGAGGAGGCCTTCCTCTGCCTCTGCTACCACCAGCTGGTACCGCATCGAACACTTTCAAAGCCGGAGCGTTTGTATCCATTCGGACGACATGACCCAGCCAACGAAGCCGCTGGATCTTTATTCGCTGCGCTATGTCTATGTCGTCGTAAAGCTCATACAGCTCATCGTTCCATCGTCTACGATATTCGCCATTGCCAACGTGCAAAGGTCCAAAAATCTTACGCAGAATCTTTCTCTCGAACACTCCAAGCGTCGCTTCATCGGATGTTGTCATCGTCCAAGCTTCTGCGCCATACGTTAGGACGGGCATGATGAGAGTCTTGTAGAGTGTTAGTTTTGTTCGTCGAGAGAGGACTTTACGGCTCAATTGCCTACTTAGTCCAAAGTAGCACTTGTTGGCAAGAGAGATTATACGTTGGATTTCAAGGCTGACATTGTTATCGGTGTTAATGCTGGTTCCTAAATACACGAAGTCTTTTACAACCTCAAAATTATAACTGTCAACAGTGACGTGGGTGCCGATACGCGAGTGCGCCGACTGTTTGTTTGAAGACAGGACGTTTTGTCCTCGTTCACCACCAAACCCATTCGCTTTGCCTCTTTATCCAGTTTGGAGAAGGCAGAACTAACAGCGCGGTTGTTAAGGCCGATGATGTCAATATCATCGGCATACGCCAGCAATTGTACGCTCTTATAAAAAATTGTGCCTGAGCGATTAAGTTCTGCGGCTCGTACGATGCTCTCCAACATCAGGTTAAAGAAGTCACACGACAGCGAGTCACCCTGTCTGAAACCTCGTTTGGTATCAAACGGCTCGGAGAGGTCCTTCCCAATTCTGACGGCGCTGCTGGTGTTGAGCAACGTCATCTTACATAGCCGTATTAGTTTTGCGGGGATACCAAATTCAGACATCGCGGCATACAAGTAACTCCTTTCCGTACTGTCGAATGCAGCTTTGAAGTCGACGAAAAGGTGGTGTGTGTCGATTCTCCTTTCATGGGTCTTTTCCAAGATTTGGCGTATTGAGAATATTTGGTCAATGGTGGACTTTCCAGGTCTGAAGCCACACTGATAAGGTCCAATCAGTTGGTTGACGGTGGGCTTCAGCCTTTCACCAAATACGCTCGCTAGAACCTTATAGGCGATATTTAGAAGACTAATTGGCACAAATTGCAGGATCGCCCTTCTTATGGATTGGGCAGAGCACACTTAAATTCCAATCGGCAGGCATGCTTTCATCCGACCATATTTTGCATAGGAGCTGATGCATGCACCTTACCAGCTCCTCGCCGCCATGTTTGAATAGCTCAGCCGGCAGTCCGTCGGCGCCCGCGGCTTTGTTGTTTTTTAGCCGTGATATTGCTATTCTCACCTCGTCATGGCCATATAACTTTACGGAATTAAAAATGCTATAAAAAAGAAACTACTCAATATTTTTCGAAAAAGTTTTTTTTATTTTGAAGTACAATCCTTCCGGTTAATTATGGAACACAACTTCATTCATATGGCTGCCTCGGCTAGCCATGCACCACCCTATACGATCGGTCCAGTTCTTTAACACATTTTCGATTGTATGCGGCTGTATTTCAGCTATGACATCGCATATGTTGGTCTTCAGTGCAGCAATTGTTGCTGGTTTGTTGGCATAACACTGGTCTTTGACGGCACCCCAAAGATAATAATCCAACGGCGTCAAATCGCAGCTCCGAGGCGGCCAAACGATATCAGAATTTCGGCTGATAATGCGATTTTCGAAGACAGTGCGCAAAAGATTGATCGTAGCATTCGTTGTGTGGCAAGTAGCGCCATCTTGTTGAAACCAAACAGTGACTCGTTGTGAATGCATCGGCTTTTCTTCGAGTGCGTGCGGGTTTTCTGAGCCGCAAATGTGGCAATTTTGCTTGTTAACATACCCGCCGAGATGGAAATGAGCTTCATCTGAAAAGATGATTTTTCGGTAAAAGTCTTCATCTTCTTCAAGTCGATCCCAAGCCCATGAAGACCATGATTTTCAAAGTAATGTCGCAATATTTTCCAGCGTTCTTTGAGCGTATACACAACCATTTTCATTCAGCGGAAGAATAAAACTAATTTTCTGTCAAATCAGATGACAGCTAAGTGTTACCATTCTTCAAATAATATCTAGTTCAAATCCGTAACGATAGATGGCGGGCCCTATATTTATGAAATATGATATTCCAACCGCCCACGGCATTGCAAGCTTTAAGGTCAATCGGAAGTTATTTGATATTGATCAACAGAATTCCAATTTTAAAATTGGCCCAAAATTGACGGAGGCTCATATTTACCCAAGCATTTTCGAAAAAATGAGCGTTTCACGCGCAACACAAGTATTGAGCAATTCGGTAGCGTCAGGTATTGACATGATGTGTAGTCAAAATTTATTTGGTAATGACGAAAACTTGATAAATGTTGCCAAGCCCACGCAGATATTTGTTAAAGAAATGAATGATCTTTTTAATGAACTCGACGCAAAGCATTTCCAGTCAACAAATCCATTGAGGTGTCCTCTGAATCGGGATGATAGGGGCAAAGTTGAAAGACAAGTAACTTTTTATTAAGTTACTATTAAGTTATTGTTAAGATAATAATATTTATTTGGTAAGAAGAAATGTCAGGAAGAAAGAACTAAAACATGGCTCATTTATTTGGAGAATAAAATGGGTACAATAAGGTTTCTTAAATATGCCCTAAGATCTTTAAAATTGTCTTTTCTTTCTCATTGCGCTTGTTATTAATTAGATTGAAGGCGTTTTGGTGCAGAAGGCCGATTATATCTCTTTCTGTTGATTATAATTTAATTCACGTTATCTTTGATTGTACGTTTCTTTTGCAACGCATTAACTTTCTTATTCCGGCGAGAACCTTACGAAGCTCTTACCCTTCTTATCCAAAGATATTCAAAACAAATTTCGAGTCCAATACGTTTATTGCTCGGTTGGTTGGTTGGTTGGTTCAAATGGTGATTCTTCCAGAATCCAACTAGCGTTTCCGCACCATTTTGTTGCCACAGCCTCGTTACCAACTTGTTTACCAGTTATTAACAGCATGACTATATCCAGTCTGAGCGGTTCAGGAACCTTATCAGGTTGTTGAAATCTAAGCCAGACAGTTCCTCAAGACTCTCCAACAGCGGTTTGCCAAGAGTTAACATTCTGTCCTTCCATAGGGCAGGGCATTCGCACAGGAAATGGAAGATGGTTTCCTTTCCGCCTACCTTTGGTATGAAGACGACTCTAACAGGTTTCCCGCTATTTGGAATATAACCTAGGTTTAGACACGCTTTGAAAATTTCCACTAGGCATGGTAGAATATAATCAGGAGTTTCCTGTAACATCTTGGGAAAAATCCCATCAGAGCCTGGAGATTTGAAAGGTGAAAATGATTTGATTGCCCATACAAGCTTCTCTTTTGTGACTATTACATCGGCAAGAGGTTGTGGGTCATAGCGGCTCCGCAGGATTCTCCCAACAGAAGCCACGCAGAATCTCTGGTAGATTCGATAAAAGAACAGAAATCTCTCCAGCTCTCTTTCTTGGCGGCCCGAGTAGCTTTCTTGTACTGTCTTCGACTTTCTCTGTACAGTTGGCAATTACCTGTTGAGTAGCTGAGATTAAAATTTGATCTGGCTTCTTCCCTTAATTTCGAAAGATCATTGCTCCACCAGGGAGAATAAGATTTTTTGATATATTTAATTAGACACGATTTTTTGTGGGACCTACTGAATGTCTTCTCGAATGTTGTAACCCTACTCTCAAGGTTTTCCGGGAGAGTCATTTGGCTGATCGGAATTCTCCCCAACCTATTATTCACTACATTTTTCAACTTTTTCCAATTAGTTCTTAATGAGTTTCGATACGGTAAGGGTGTATCCACCCTCAGATCCGGTCAGAGGGTCAAGCTGCGATCCGAGAAAGAAGTTTTGTTGGAGACCCTCCATTTGTCTACCCTTACTGAACAGTTTTCGGACAGTAAAGTAACATCAATCACTTCCGCCCATACCCTAAAATACTCAGTACAAGGAAAAGTGAAAGTTCGGTATTACCTCTATTACATACCGTCAGGTTAGTATTGATAATAAAATCGTAAAAGGACTCACCTCGTTCATTCCTTGCGTTGGCATCGCATCCAAGGAGCAGGTTTTTGTTTCTAACTACAAGCACAAGCCGACGAGCCTCCTTGGGTGGTGCTGACTGATCATGTGCCATGTAGATGGAAGCCAGTATTATGACGACACCGTCAACGGCATCAACCTCCGCACCCGTCACATCCTGTGAACAATATGATGGGATTAAAAATATGTTCAAATGTTTCTTAGCTACAATACAAGATCTGGAGTTAGCTTCAGTCCATTTGTAGAAGAGGTTATGGTTGTTTCCAGTAAACTCCGCACCAAGGGTTCCTGAATTAATGCGATGTCGATGTCCTCTTCCACCAGGAGAACGGTTAGGTTGTCCGTTGCAATCCGTGAGTGCTGCAGATTTATTTGGACAACCTTGAGACCCAGGCAGCTGGTAATTTTACAATTCGACGGCGTCAACAAGCTGTTCTCCCGGGTGCTGCTTGTTACCGCAACTGTTTTTGGTAGAAGCGGTGTCGTCAAATTGCATGCGCGTGAGCAACTCATTGGCGCCGCCGGATTTGCAGAGCGGAATATCTTCAGTTGCGCTTTCCTCACGCCGAACCGAAGTTTGTTGTCCACTTTTCCCAGTGGCTCGATGCTCTGCTCCGATATTTGGAGAAGAAAGGATACAGTGTGCTTTTGCGGAGCCTCCGCTTTGATGATCATCCATCGGAACAGAGCGGTTGTGTGTTTGCAAGGGACTAGCTACTTAGCTTCGAACTCCATATTCGGTGTCAAGGTGCAAGCCCTCGGACATCGAAGGATCTCGTTGGCTGGCATTATTTGGAGCCTCAAACCTTCCCAGTCTTTCTGGATCTTGTCCACAACTGTTTGCAGGAAATTAAGAGAGAGTTGATCATTGCACTTGATCACCCTGTATCCGCGGACAACCTCCATTTCGTCGAATCCTGGCACTTGACCATCCGGGTTTGCCATGACGTGATCCACGACAAGGCGAGATAGCCATGCCTCAATTGCAGACCACTTCTCCGCAGTTAGTTATTTCGTCAACCAACGCCGTTCGCAGGTGATCCTCATTGAATGTGCTTTTGGCTGGTTTTGGTATTGAAGAGGTGTGAACTGACACTTTGTGCTTCTTCGTAGGTTTGTCACTTTCGTCCTGCGAACGATTGCGTTTCACGGCTTCTGCCTTCAGGGTGGTCTGGAAAGCCAAGTACTCATTGATCACCTTTTTGCACCCTGCCTTATCGGCCGCATCCTTTGGATGAGTTTTCCCTTCGGCCTCATTTTTGCTTATTCTGCCGAGAATAGCCAGAGACCTCTGGCCCACAGCTTTGTCATCTTTCGCTACTATACGTACACTTTCGGGGTTGCAGTTAATATTAAGGTTTTGGCCGACTTATGTTGCGAGCTTAGGAGTGCACAAATTTGGATTTTTCTTAATTTGTTGCACTATCCACCGTTCATCTGCATCCGAAAACAATCATGGTCCCCTCGATTTCTTTTTATTTTCTACAGATTTTGTTTCTTTGAAACGTTTTATTACGTCCTATACAGTCGAACGGGTTCTATCCTCTATTTTTGTGATTTGCCGAAAGGTTTTAACCTATTCATGATGATTAATAATTAAATTTCTGACTTGAATTGAGCTTTGTCCCAGCCGTCTACCCATGTTTACAATTTGGAATTTTATTCAACAAAACACGACTGAAATTGTATTTTATTTTATTGCGTTTGGTTTTTTCCTGGTTGTTGCTATACTCAGAGAACCTTATAAACACCAAGAAGGCAAAACCTGGGCCTCTGATATTGCTGACAAGTCGTCAATCTGGAGCTGTGGGGCAAATAGCTCACGACTTATGAGCGTGAATGAAGCTTGCGGATTTGTACGAGCGCGTGTTGAAGATACATACGTCTATAGCTACTACCTACGACCCAGCTTAACTCTATCTCAAGCTACCAGCATTCTAGAAAACCTCGCCCAAGACATTAAAGACCATAGACCTGTGGTCGTAACTGGTGATTTTGACGCTTAGGCCGTGAACCTCGCCCAAGACATTAAAGACCATACACCTGTGGTCGTAACTGGTGATTTTAACGCTTGGGCTGTGAACTGGGCATGCCCGCGAACAAATCCAGCCCTTCTGGAAAGCTTCGAAATGTTAGACATAATACATACGACGCGAGATACGGGCTTGATTCAATGGAAGCTGAGGTTATCGAAGTCATGCTGGCAGATGTAACACTCACTGGCGATGCTACTAAAAAAAGCATGCGAGGCAGCGATGTCTAAAATAAGGCCCAACAGGCATATCAGTGAACCCGTCTACTGGTGAACAGCAGACATTGCAGAATTGCGTAACGTGTGCAAAAGAGCAGGACGAGCTTACCAAAGTTCTAGGGGCAACCACAGTTTCCAAGAAAACCAGCTTTATTATAAGCAGAAAAATGCTCTTAAAAAGGTATTTAAAGGGAGTGAATGACAATGCTTCCTTCAACTATGCAACGAAGTTTATAGTAACTTTTGGGGACTCGGTAACAGCTAGCCATGAAAACTGAAAGTTTTCAAGCCACTTCCAACAACGTGCCCGGCCGCTACTGTAGTTGAAACATTGTTCCCGCTACAAGATGCCCTACGAGCTCACGATTTGGAAAGGTGTTGCGAAGACAACCAAAATATGTAGTTGAGAGACAAATACGAGGTCCTGATGATCACTAAACGGATCACAAACAATAAAGCTCCTGGCCCAGACCCCAAGGAGGCACTAAAAGTGGCAATTCGAAGTCATACAGATACAGAAACTGGTGCTGATACCAAGGGGATCTAAGCCTGCGGAAGATCCTACAGGCTACCGCCCCCTTTGCATGCTCGACCCCACAGGCAAAATTCTAGAACGGTTGATCGCTAATCGTCTTGAGGCCGCTATTGATGCTGCAGGCGGTCTATCAATCTCGCAATTCGGACTCCGCAAGGCTCGCTTAACCACAGATGCTGTAGCTGTGGTTAAAACCATTGCGCAGAAGGCAATCTAAGGAGCTCAGTGGTTATACGGTAGCAAGGAGTACTGCCTAATGGCAACGCTAAACCTCAAGAATGCCTTCAATACCGCGAACTGGAACCAGATCCTGTTGGCGCTTGATTGCTTCCAGGTTCCAACGGATATACGCTAGATTATCGCCAGTTATTTCACAGACAGAACCTTTTGCTATTATACCGATGCGGGTGTTAGGGAATATGAAATAACTGGCGGAGTTCCACAAGGCTCAGTACAAGGTCCCTTGCTGTGGAATATTATGTATGACGGAGTCTTCCGTCCCAGTTTACCTCCAAGGTAAAAAATTGTAGGGTTTGCTGACGATATTGCTAAAGTACTCCACCAAGCTGAAGCAACTTGCAACCAGGCTGTCGGCATGGTAAAAGAATGGCTGCACAATA
The DNA here is from genome assembly GCF_028408465.1 of Anastrepha ludens. NCBI lineage: Eukaryota > Metazoa > Arthropoda > Insecta > Diptera > Tephritidae > Anastrepha > Anastrepha ludens. Next base: position 61,309,501 of record NC_071503.1, on the reverse strand, counting down.
ACGGTCTTACTCTTGCGGATCATAAGGCTGAAGCAGTACTCATTAGCAGCAGGAAGAAGGTGGAGCCGGCCAATAGAATGGTGGGCGATAATGCCGTAGAGTCACCGCGGTATATTAAATACCTGGGCGTAATAATTGACCATAGACTTAATTTCAAAGAGCACCTACCATACGCGAGCAGCAAAGCGGTAGAAACCGTAATAGAGCTAACGCACATAATGATCACTCGAGGTCCTAGGCAAAACTGCTGGAGACTACTTAACACTGTGGTCTCATCGATTTTGCTGTTTGCAGCTCCAGCATGGGCGGAAGGAACAAATGACAACTTATATGTACCGATTGAGTGTCCTCAGAGTGTGCTGCGCGCTTCGCACGGTATCAAAAGACGTCATCATGGTTATTGCAGGACTACTCCCAATCAATTTAATGGCAAAAGAGTTCGCTGAAGTTTACAAACACAAAGCTACTTCAGAACGGCAGACTGTACGGAAGGAAGCAAGAGAGCGTAGCTTGCGTTTATGGCAGGAAAAATGGTGTTCGTCCCTGAACAGATGCTGGACGTACCGTTTGATTCACATAACAGCTAAATGGGTTAACAGTAAACATGGACAGTTAGACTACTATCTGACCCAAATACTGACGGGACATGGGTGCTTTAAATTCTATTTACATAAGTTTAAGCACGAAGACGACCCGTACTGTTCTTATTGTGCACTAGCTGTAGAAGACGCAGAACATGTTTTGTTTGTCTGTCTGCGATTTGCGTTCGAAAGGGAGGAGTTAAACACTAGGGTGCAGAAGCGAATTACGGTTGTCAACCTAGTGGATGTTATGATTGAGCCAGAAGAACATTAGTCCGCTGTATGTAATATGGCAAAAATAGTAATCTCCAAACTGCGTCGCGCTGAAAAACAGCGCAGATCTTCATGACGAGGCAATAGGCCGCTCCCCTTCCTATCAAGTGATACTTGACAGTCGACGTCGCTGAACAATAGCCCAAATTTTCAAGGATTGGCAATAATCCGCTAAAAAAAATGTGCGGGTGCTGGATGATACATTTTTTTTCATAATTCATAATTTTTGGCAAAATGCTGTACCTATGCGCTGGATTTCTTAAGAAGTTTTAGCGAATCGTAATATTCTTGCAGTGGTAAGTGTACGCAGCCGCATATGAACATATTCATAAATTCACATATTATATTTGTATTTGCATATGCCATCTTCCTGTGTAATGAAACGTTTCTCTATAAAGGATTTTAATTTGGTTAAAGGAAAGGGAGACATAATTAGACAGGCATACAGCCCTATTATGTGCACTTGACAAATTAACAAAATATTGATAATTAAACAAGATTTTTATCAAGTAAAAACCTCTTTACTCTATGAACATATTGATAAAACTTGAAGCTTTGCTACTCAGCGTTTTTGCCCACATCGTGAAGAGCGCTATAATGTAAACATAGGTAGATCAGTTGTTTAGTGCGAAATGGAGTCTTCAACGTACGTATGTTTTATATTTTACCTTACATTTATTTTTACACACGATCTGCCAACCACAAAAGGTGTACTAACTGGCACTTTTGCCGATGACACCGCTATTATGGCGACAGCAGTGGATCCCGTAGAAGCCTCTTATATGCTCCAAATAAGCATAAATAAAATCTCCAAATGGCTCCGGAGCTGGCGGTTGAAAGTAAGCGAACACAAATCTCAACACGTAACCTTTACTACAAAAAGAACCACCTGCCCACAAATCAACTTAAACCGTATTCCAATTCCGCAATGTGATAGTGCTAAATATCTAGGCATTCATTTGGATAAAAGGCTTACGTGGAAAACGCATATCTTTACAAAAAGGAAAGCTCTAGGTTTAATATTTCGTAATATGTACTGGCTGCTAAACCGCAAATCCACCCTCTCAATGGACAACAAACTTATCCTCTACAAATCCGTGATAAAACCAGTCTGGACTTACGGAATCCAACTGTGGGGTACTGCGTCAAATTCAAACTTGGAAATCCTGCAGCGTTTCCAGTCCAAGACTCTACGCACCCTAGTCAACGCTCCGTGGTACGTTACAAATGCCCAAATTCATCGGGACTTAGACATCCCTTCAATAAAAGAGGAAATACGAAATGTAACCAGTAAATACCGAAATCGACTTCAATCGCACCCAAATGAACTGGCCTCTACCCTCATGTCACCATCATGTGTCTTTTTAAGGTTGAAAAGAAAAACACCAATTCAGCTCGTCCAAGAGCCATCTATAAAATATTGAATTTATTTATTAGAAAGGATATTTCACTGGAAATATTCCTTTAATACTAAAATCAAAGCCACTCTTAAATGTAACCAAATATTTGTAAAATGTCTTCTAAGAATTGTAAGTATAGACAGAATACAAAATAAAGTTTAACAAAAAAAAAAAAAAAAAAAAAAAAAAATTTATTTTAAATTAAATTATTAAATTATTTTAAATTCCTTTTCAAGAAAATAAAATATGACCGTGCACGAGCAATTAGGGACATATGTTGCATTTTGCCGGGCCCATCCAGAAATTGGCAAGGGGAAAAATAACCCAATGACGCCCCAGCAAATCCAAGATTTGTGGAAGCAGATAGTTGTGCAATTAAATGCATGCAGCTATATTTATTATATAATTTCTATATAAGTATATGTTAGCATATTTGCATTTGCAGACATGGAGAGTGTGGAAGTGTAACTGCGCATGCGGACAAGGCGCTTGAAAATTAGCCAAAGACTTACTGGTGATGGACCAAAAGCCAAGCCTATAAGTGATTTTGGGAAAAAGGCTTGGACAACTTTTTGACCGGCTGTTGTTCACAGTGTGGAAAGTATTAAGAGATTCGAGCTTGTGCCGCCACATGAAGAAGCTGCAGGATCGCTCTCAATTGAGTGGCCAATATCAATATCACTTAACCCGGCAACTATATGAAGTCCTCTACCGTCGTCAAACACTGTACCATCGTTAATTCCTTTTCAATTGCTAAGCTCTTTTCTACCATTGCCAATTTCTTTGCCATTAACGAGTACTTCAACGCCGTTTAGCCTGGAGAATCAAGTATGTACAGTTTTACAATATATCATAATTATAGACTTTTTAAATAATAATTTTTTTTATAATGACATGAATTTGGATATTAGCAAATCCCGACTACCACGTCAGCAGCGTAACAATCTAATGCATGTTTTTATTGATAACATGAAAAAACGAAACGATAATGAGCAACAAACATAACGACGTGAAGAGGAACAGCGTCAGGAGCACCGTGAGCTGATGCCGGCCATTCAAAGGCTGACAACTAATTTGGCTGAGCTCGTTAATATTTTAAAGTAAAACTGTAGGAAGGCGGCCGCCGTAGCCGAATGGTTTGGTGCGTGACTACCATTCGCAATTCACAGAGAGAACGTCGGTTCGAACCTCGGTGAAACAACAAAATTAAGAAACATATTTTTCTAATAGCGGCCGCCCCTCTATTTCTGACATGAAAAAGCTCCTCATAAAAATATCTGCCGTTCGGAGTCGGCTTAAAACTGTAGGTTTCTCCATTTGTGGAACAACATCAAGACGCACACCACAAATAGGAGGAGGAGCTCGGCCAAACACCCAAAAAGGGTGTACGCGCCAATTATATATATACTAATGTGGGCAAAAAGTCAGGTAAATTTATTTGTCAAACTTCGCGGCATAAAAATTTCGCTCTCGTTATTTTTTTCATGAGTTGGCAGCACTGTTAATAACATATGGGTCAACTTTCTTGTGAATGTCATTATCAGTAATATATTTACGCTTGTGTTTACCAAACGACCAAGAGTGCATTTTTCGATTTTTACAATGTTTGATTTGATTGAGCAGAGAAGTGCCATTAAATTTTGTTTGCGGAATGAAATTTCGGAAACGTTTAGCATGTTGCAGAAGGCATTTGGTGATTCGACCATGTCGCAGAAAAATGTTAATAAGTGGTACAAAGACTTCAAAGAGGGTCGAGAACGTCTTGATGACTTGGAGCGCTGCGGACGACCATCGACGTCAACAGATGACCAACACGTCAATAAAGTGAAGGAGTTAATGCTCAAAAATCGTCGGTTGACTGTTAAAAACCTTACTGATATGATCGGAATATCAGAAGGATCTGTGAAAACCATTTTGAAAGACCATTTGGGCCTACGAAAAGTCAAGTCTCGTTTGGTGCCGAAAACTCTCAATTTCTTGGAAAAAAGTCGTCGCGTTGATGTGTGTGAAACAATGCTTTCAGACTATCAGGAAAAGCTCAAATGCATCATTACGGGAGATGAGACTTGGATTTATGCTTACGACCCTGAAACAACCGACCAATCAAGCGAATATCGTGCTAAAGGCGAGGCCAGACCGAAAAGAGCACGTCAAAGTCGTTCAAAAATAAAGGTCATGATGACAGTTTTTTCCGATTTTCGTGGTGTGGTGCTCTATGAATTCCTTCCACCTGGCCAAACTGTTAATAAGGAATATTATTTGAGCGTTATGCGTCGTTTACGTGAGCAATTCTTCTAAAAAGACCAGAATTATGGGCCAACAACTCTGGTTTTTGCATCACGATAATGCACCGTCTCACACTGCACTCGTTTTTCGTGACCATTTCGCCAAAAATTCCACGCATATCGTTCCGCAACCACCGCACAGTGGTGCAAAACTGGAATTTACTATTCAAAACAGTCTACAGCACACATTTCTTGACCGATTTGCAATTTATTTTTTTTTGAATTGCTCAGGATAAAATTGCGGATTTTTAAAATATTTTGCTAATATTGAAATATTTAAACAAATATATTTAAAAAACAAAACTTACAAAATCTTTTAAAAATTAATTATTTTTATGAAACTTGGTATCCGGGGGTTTTCTGGGTCGTTGATTACGAATATAATGTCAGATTTTTAAAATTCAAAATGGCGGATCCAATATGGCGGTCGAAATTTCTAAAACTTAATTATTTTTTATGAAACTTGTCATACGGGGGTTTTCAGGGTAGCTGATTACGAATCTGATATCATATTTGCAAAATTCAAAATGGCGGATCCAATATGGCGGAGAAATTTTTTAAAATTTTTTCGAATTTACTTAAAACTTGTAACTCGGGGGTTTTTGGGATCGTTGATTACAAATCCGATGTTAATATTCCTAAACTTGAAATGGTAGATCTGATACGGCGAAAAGTTGCAAAACAGGGTAAAGGCGAGAAGAAAAGATCTCGAGTCAGTAAAGGTGAGAGGAAAAGTTCTCCAGCCAGTAAAGGCAAGAGGAAAAGATCTCCAGCCAGTAAAGGCAAGGGGAAAAGATCTCCAGCCAGCAGAGGCAAGAGGAAAAAATCTCCAGCCAGTAAAGGCGAGAGGAAAAGATCTCCAGCCAGTAAAGGCGAGAGGAAAAGATCTCCAGCTAGTAAAGACAAGAGGAAGAGATCTCCAGCCAGTAAAGGCAAGAGGAAGAGATCTCCAGCCAATAAAGGCAAGGGGAGAAGATCTCCAGCCAGTAAAGGCAAGGGGAAAAGATCTCCAGCCAGCAGAGGCAAGAGGAAAAAATCTCCAGCCAGTAAAGGCAAGGGGAAAAGATCTCCAGCCAGTAAAGGCGAGAGACAAAGATCTCCAGCCAGTAAAGGCAAGAGGAAGAGATCTCCAGCCAATAAAGGCAAGAGGAAGAAATCTCCAGCCAGTAAAGGCAAGGGGAGAAGATCTCCAGCCAGTAAAGGCAAGAGGTCTAGTAATAGTCTAATAGTCTAGTAGATTTTAAAGACAAAGTTTTACATTCTCTTTGATTCAAATTGCTGTATAAGTTCTTCTATTTCGGGATCATTTGCTGCAGAATTGCTTCTCCATTCTTTTCTTAATGAGGCTATGTAAAGGTCTGAAGAAACTAAAAGTTTATGTATTAAGTCTTCATTTGTTATGGTTCGTGACATTTTAGGAGTATTGAACTCCCTGAAACATTTGAAATCCTTATTTCTGGCTTCAGCAGCCTCTTCTGAATATTTCCCTATAGGTAGTAAAAATTTCTCTATTACTTTACCACCATGTATCAACACTTTATGAATAGAAGATGGCATATAGTACCAGGGATAGAGCTTTATGAACAACTCAGCTGTTTTGTAAGTATAGTCGTTAAAAAAGTCTGTTGGTACTTTTCTACTTCCACTTAACATTTTTAAAATTATACTGAATCTATATATTAACTCTTTATCTACTTTTGTTATTTCTGATGTTAACTCAATATCCTGAAAAAATGTACGCGCAGTGTTGCCATCATTAGAAGATCCAGAACCATGTGCTGGCTGATCTATTATAAGCCCCATTTTTTCTCTAAACTCTTTACAAATTTTTTGTTTAGTATTTCGAAGAAGCACTTTATGATCATCAGATCTTACACTCCACCGGCAAAAATCTAATCGATATGCTATATGCAAAATGCATGCCATCATTCTTATCCACATGTGCAATACAGAAAGGCCAAATTCAAAAAAACATTGGTTTTCTTCTTTGTTTGCGAGTCTGACTAAATTGTTCATTTCGGATGTTTTTGCTCCACAAATATAGCAAGTTGCTTACAAAACTTACAAAATCTTTTAAAAATTAATTATTTTTATGAAACTTGGTATCCGGGGGTTTTCTGGGTCGCTGATTGCAAATATGATGTCAGATTGTCAAAATTCAAAATGGCGGATCCAATATGGCGGTCAAAATTTTCTTATAGTTAATTATTGTTTATGAAACTTGGTATCCGGGGGTTTTCGGGGTCGCTGATGACGAATCTGATATCATATTTACAAAATTCAAAATGGCGGATCCAATATGGCGGACAAACTTTTTTAAATCCAATCGAATTCGCTTGAAACTTGTTACCTGAGGGTTTTTGGGGTCGTTGATTACGAATATAATGTCAGATTTTTAAAATTCAAAATGGCGGATCCAATATGGCGGTCGAAATTTCTAAAACTTAATTATTTTTTATATTTATTAATTTTTTTTATGTTTCGTAATTGAAATGCGACTTAATAAATGAAAAACTAAGTATCCTTGGATCGAGATAAATCAATTGACCTAGAAGAAAGTATATATTTTGCCAGTAGCTTGTAGAAAAAATGACAATATTATATATTTTATAACATTTAAAATTTCGTTTTTTCACTATGACTTCAAAAATTTTAAGTTTTCAGTGAATGGTCTATTAGAATAAATATTGCACATTGATAGTTTTGATTTTGGAAACATTTCAATTTTTTATTTTCACCATAACGTTTTTATGTTCATGAAATGAACATAATTTTTCACTAGTTTACACGTTATTACTCTATAAGCTTGCTAATAATAGATCGGAAATATTATTACGTAGGAACATAAAAGAAAAACTGGTTTAGTGTTAAAAAAGCAAGAATAAAGTTATCTAGCGAAAAAAGTCAATTTAAAAATTTTCTGTATTATCGACCGACAAAATAAAGTAGTGTCAGTTTCTCATAGATGGCGTGTTAAGCATTTAACATAACTTCTCTCACATACGAGTTCAATCTTATATATTATAAGTACAATAGCTTACCTGTTGAGACATTTTACAAAGATTTTAAAATTTGGTAAGTAATGTTGTCGGTCTGATTGTTTTATGATTATTGTAAATTGTAATCTATATATTATCTTAGATTTTTGAAAACTGTGCTTTTGTTTTAAAATTATTTGACATATTATTTATATTATTTTGTAAATGTCTGAAAAGCTACTGTTGCTCAGAGTACGCTTTATTCAATGAACAGAAACAATTATTAAGAAAACGGAAATGCGAAATATTGAATGTATGTTGAAAAAGTATTTGACAGATTAATAATGTTGAATAATTACAAAAATGATTTATAGATGGCGCAAGAAACTCGTAGACGAAATTGCTTCGCACTGTTGCATTTGTCCAACACCTCCCCTCGAAGAATTCCGGATGCGACAACAATCAATTCTCATCAACCATACCCAGATCTGTGATGCACCGGTAGTGTTTTTCGGCAGGTAATCCTTTTGTGAGGACATCTGCAGGCATATCTTCAGTTGGCATAAAATTTAGTATGATATCGCCGTTTTGATGTTTTTCTCGTATGAAGTGGTGACGTACATCTATGTGCTTGGTTCGCGAGTGATAAGCGCTACTCTGCACTAACTTTTGTGCACTTTGGCTGTCGTTATATATTATAATTGAGCTATCCTTTAATCCGATTTCCTTTATAAGATTACGCAGGTATAAGGCCTCTCTTGTCGCTTCACATAAAGCCATATACTCGGATTCAGTGCTCGACAGTGAAACAGTCCTCTGCTTGCGTGCCTCCCACGATATTGCAGCTCCAGCAAGTATAAAGGCGTAGCCGGAATAAGATCGCCTATCCACCATGTTCGCGCCCCAATCTGCATCAGCAATTGCATATAATTTTTTATTTGATTCTTTGTAGAGAATGCCGTAGTTTGTTGTACCTTTTAAGTATCTTAAAACACGCTTAGCTGCCTTCCAATGAATTTCGGTGTAGTTCGAGTTGAATTGGCTCAAAAAATTAATGCTGAAAGCCAAGTCAGGACACGTTGTAACAGCCAAATATAATAAGGCACCAATCAAACTTTGATATGGATATTTTTTCATTTCAGTTTCATCACGTACAGCGGGTTTTTCTAGCTTAGTGTTGAATTCTAGTGGAGTTTTGACTGGTTTGCAGTCCTCCATATTAAAACGTTTTAAAATTTGTTCTGCATATTCACGTTGATTTAGGAGCACACTGTGTTTTTTGAGATCTTGGTGAAATTCTATGCCCAAACAAGTTTTTACTGGACCTATGTCCTTCATCTCAAAGCTTGCGGCAAGAGACTGTTTGATTTCAATTAAGAGCGATTGATCATTTGTAGCTATTAATAAATCGTCCACGTAAACGGTAATCAGCGCAAGACTCGAATTCTTATGCATAATAAAAAGGCATGGATCACATTTCGATGAATGAAATCCCATTTCACGTAATTTAGTTCTCAATTTCTGGTACCACTGAAAACCAGATTGTCTTAAGCCATAAAGCGATTTTCGCAATTTGCATACGGGGTTCTTGTTTTCGGATAAAGCTGTCAACCATTTGTCTGCTATAGCTCGAATTTGACTAGCTTTTGGATCAGCTGTGTCCGGAATCTTACCTGAGATGACCTTTTTGAGGATCTCTTCCATATATTCTGGTATTTGCATATAAACGCTTTCATCTAGATCACCATTCAAATAAGCAGTGATGACATCCATTTGGTGTATCTGAAGATTCATTTCCGCTGCCAAAGCTGCCATTGTTCTGATTGATGTCAATCGCGTGACTGGTGAATATGTGACGTTGAAATCCTCCCCTGGACGTTGCGAGCACCCTTTTGCTACGAGACGTGCCTTCTTCTTATTGTCCTCTTTTGTTCGAAAAACAAATCGATTGCCAATAATCTTTCGCTTGATAGGTTGCTCCACGATGTCCCATGTTTCATTCGAAATCTGTGCGATGTACTCATTTTCAACAGCTACTTGCCATGCTGCTGCTTCGTCGCTGCTAAATGCCTCTTTTAGTGTCACTGGATCTTCACACGTTGCCATATTAACATATTCACAATCTTCAAAATCAGAGCTCGATTCTGACACACTGTCATTTGCTTGTTCTTTTGTGTTACTGGCCGCCTTTTGATATATCTTTCGAGGTCGTCCCCTTAAGCCAACTCTCATTAATCTTGGCCTACCTCTGCCGTATTTCGATTTCGAAGATGGAGAAGCATCTTCACTTTCACATTCACTGACTGATTTTTCAGCAATGTCTTCGCAACAAGTTTCGTTTCTAACCGCTTTCAACTCCAATTCTATTTCGAAATCTTTTTTCTCGTGATCAGATTTGTGAAACCTTTCTTCGAAGAACTTGACATCGCGGCTCACCAGAATTTTTCGTTTTTTGGGAGACCAGAGTCGATAAGCTTTAGCCTCATTTGAATATCCCACTAAAATACACTCTTCTGATCGTGGGTCAAATTTACCGCTTTGGTTGCCTTTCATCAACACGTAACATTTAGCAATGAACGGTCTGAAATGAACAACTGTGGGGGTTTTCCCCGACCAGAGTTTTAACGGTACCTCACTTTTAAGAACTTTAGTTGGACACCTATTTCTGATATAGTTCGCTGTGTTAATTGTTTCTGCCCAAAATGTCCCTGGTAGATTCGCCTGCGCCAACATGCATCTAGACATTTCCAAAAGCGTTCTATTTTTTCGTTCTGCGACGCCGTTTTGCTGTGGTGTATAAGGCGCACTCAACCGCCTCCTAATTCCACAATCGTCCAGATATTTTTGAAAGTTGCCGTTAATATATTCTAAGCCGTTGTCTGATTGGAGAAACTTTATTTTCTTTCCAGTGAATGTTTCGGCAGAATTTTTGAAAATTTTAAACATTGGCAGTACGTCGGACTTTCGTTTTATAAAATAAACTTCACTGTAACGAGAAAAATCGTCCGTGAATGTCACAAAATATTTCGCACCTGAGTGTGAGCAAACCCTCATAGGCCCACAGACATCAGTGTGCACAATTTCAAGCAGTTCTGTGGTACGCTGCTCACTTTGCTTAGGAAAGCTCTCTTGTGTTTGTTTTTGGCTAACACAAATCTCACAAGTCGCTAATTTTTCATTGCTGTCAAAATTCATACCATGTACCATACCTGCGGCACGTTTTAAATCGGTTTCATTGAGGTGACCCATACGAATATGCCAGGTGTTAAGGTTGATAGGCTTCGCTTCAGAAATATTTGCTGTCGGCTGTGAACTTTTAAGATAATATAACCCACCAATGCGTGTGGCAGTAAGTACAGGCTTACCTTTCTCTATAATAAATATTACCTCAAATCCCTTTTCTGTAATCTTCGAGACTGAAAGTAAATTTGTTCTCAGATCTGGCACGTACATAACTTGTTCGAATTTTATCGGTGCTTCTTTCCCTTCTTCGTTAATAACAACCCTGACGTTGCCTATGCCAGCGATATTCGCTGTGTCGCTATTTGCCAAACTAAGTGTTTTGCTTATTTCTTTGAAGTTAGTGAAGTTGTTTTTGTTGGAACTCATGTGAGAAGAACAACCACTATCCATACACCAATATTCGCTTGAATTCTTTAGCAAGAGAGCCGATTCGAACAACATTGATTTTTCGATCTTTTCTTCAGTAGCGTGACGTGCATTCCAGTTGGAAGTTTTGTTATTTTGTTTTGATCGACAATTTCGCGATATGTGACCAACCTCGCCGCATTTATAGCAAGTTCTGTGATCAACCAATTTTGGCACTGAATTTCCTTTTCGTTTATAGTTGCTGCTAGCATTGCCGGTTTGCTTGTGAATATTTTTAAATTTTGGTTGAACATTGAATACGTTCTGTTCCGCAGCTGCCTCCTTTGCTTTTCGCGATTGTTCTTCCTCCAGTATCTTTACACGAAGAACATCCGGCTTGGGGAGTTCATCACGTGTTTCCAAGGCACACCGAAAAGTCTCGAAGGAATCAGGCAAACTATAAAGAAGCAAAATTGTTAAAAGATCATCACCCACAGTAACATTTATTTCTTTTAGCTTAGTCACAGCGTGGAAAAACTCATTTAAATGTTCACGGATGTTATCTCCTTCCTTCATTCGCGCGAGGGCTATGCGTTTCAGGAGTGTTGCTTTTCTTGCAGGACCTTTTGATTGAAAAGTAGACTCCAATTTCCTCCACATATCATACGACGTTTCACATTCGGAGATCAAACCTAATTCCGAGGAAGATATTGCAAGCGTTATATCAGCACACGCCTTTTGATCGAACTCTTTCCACTTTGTTGCATTTTCGCCGGTTGGGCAGGCTTTCTCTCCCGATGCGTAGCTCCACAGGTCAGCCTTTATCAGAATAGCACGCATGTGCAATTTCCAGCTATCATAATTATCCGCGTTTAGCGGATCAATCCTTATAGATGTGCCAGCCATAGTTATTTTAAACGGTCGGGCTATTATTTAACTAAACTATCTGTCCCGATAGTTTTATCCAACGTAATTGAAAAAATTTTTATTTTTCTTTTCGATTTCGTGCCTGGGCCCATAACCTGTTGCTCAGAGTACGCTTTATTCAATGAACAGAAACAATTATTAAGAAAACGGAAATGCGAAATATTGAATGTATGTTGAAAAAGTATTTGACAGATTAATAATGTTGAATAATTACAAAAATGATTTATAGATGGCGCAAGAAACTCGTAGACGAAATTGCTTCGCACTGTTGCATTTGTCCAACAGCTACAATGGACTACTTCAAAGTATCAAAGGCAGTTCTTTGCAACTTTTTATTAGAAAATAAAAGTAATGATATACAAGATTTACTTGATCATTTGGAAGTTAAATTTGTTCTGGATTCGAAACAATTAGAAATTGTAAAAAATGATTTGACTAGGTCTTTTTTCAGCACATTAAAAAGAAATGGAAAGATTATATGTACGTTAAAAGTAGTTTTGAAAAAAAATTTAAAAAATGGTTAGAAACTGATTTTATTGTGGATTTTACAAAAGCAAAAACAAAAACAGGTAGACAATGTACTGACAATTTTGAAAAAGCTTCTGCATCCACAAAAAGACGAAAATTAATAATGATTGAAGAGTCTTATACAGAATCAGAAATACAAGAATCATTTTTGCGAATATTGAGAAAAAGTGGAAGAAGTAAATTAGCAACAAAAATAGTCTTTTTAATGAAGGTAGAAAATACTGAAGATCAAAATGATAACACAGATTTTATTAAATTCTCGGCAGAAGAAGCGTTAGCTTTAATCGAAGACACAAAACTTTCAAAATATCAATACGAATCAATACAATTTCAGGCTAAGAAACGAAATGCAAATATTTTTCCAACATACCATCAAATTCTTGAAGCAAAAAAGAGTTGTTACCCTTCGAACATACTCATTACAGAATTAGGTGCAAGTATTGAATTACAGTCCCTAATAAATCATACTGTACTTCGACTTCTTAAGGATTCTAGTTTATCCCTTCCACCTTTTCAAGAATTAAATAAAACTTGCAATTTAGATTTCATTTTAAAATATGGATGCGATGGTTCTTCCGATCAAAGCATATATAAGCAAAAATTCAGTGAATCAAATGTCTCAGATGAATCAATATTTGCAGTGTCAATGGTACCTTTGTGCTTAAAAACAACTGATAATTCAAAAATTGTATGGCAAAATACTCATCCATCGTCACCAAAACGTTGCGTTCCAATTTCTTTTGAATTCGCGAAAGAAACAAAGGAAAGGACTCAGTCGAAAGTGGATGACATTAAAAATCAAATTAGAGAATTGCAACCAATAATAGTTGAAAAATCTGAAGGCACCTATATAGTTAAAGCAGACATGGCTCTAACTATGGTGGATGGTAAAGTTTGCCAAGCTTTAACAGATACACCTTCAGCAGCAACTTGCTATATTTGTGGAGCAAAAACATCCGAAATGAACAATTTAGTCAGACTCGCAAACAAAGAAGAAAACCAATGTTTTTTTGAATTTGGCCTTTCTGTATTGCACATGTGGATAAGAATGATGGAATGCATTTTGCATATAGCATATCGATTAGATTTTTGCCGGTGGAGTGTAAGATCTGATGATCATAAAGTGCTTCTTCGAAATACTAAACAAAAAATTTGTAAAGAGTTTAGAGAAAAAATGGGGCTTATAATAGATCAGCCAGCACATGGTTCTGGATCTTCTAATGATGGCAACACTGCGCGTACATTTTTTCAGGATATTGAGTTAACATCAGAAATAACAAAAGTAGATAAAGAGTTAATATATAGATTCAGTATAATTTTAAAAATGTTAAGTGGAAGTAGAAAAGTACCAACAGACTTTTTTAACGACTATACTTACAAAACAGCTGAGTTGTTCATAAAGCTCTATCCCTGGTACTATATGCCATCTTCTATTCATAAAGTGTTGATACATGGTGGTAAAGTAATAGAGAAATTTTTACTACCTATAGGGAAATATTCAGAAGAGGCTGCTGAAGCCAGAAATAAGGATTTCAAACGTTTCAGGGAGTTCAATACTCGTAAAATGTCACGAACCATAACAAATGAAGACTTAATACATAAACTTTTAGTTTCTTCAGACCTTTACATAGCCTCATTAAGAAAAGAATGGAGAAGCAATTCTGCAGCAAATGATCCCGAAATAGAAGAACTTATACAGCAATTTGAATCAAAGAGAATGTAAAACTTTGTCTTTAAAATCTACTAGACTATTAGACTATTACTAGACCTCTGGCCTTTACTGGCTGGAGATCTTCTCCCCTTGCCTTTACTGGCTGGAGATTTCTTCCTCTTGCCTTTATTGGCTGGAGATCTTTGTCTCTCGCCTTTACTGGCTGGAGATCTTTTCCCCTTGCCTTTATTGGCTGGAGATCTCTTCCTCTTGCCTTTACTGGCTGGAGATCTTTGTCTCTCGCCTTTACTGGCTGGAGATCTCTTCCTCTTGTCTTTACTAGCTGGAGATCTTTTCCTCTCGCCTTTACTGGCTGGAGATCTTTTCCTCTCGCCTCTACTGGCTGGAGATTTGTTCCTCTTGCCTTTGCTGGCTGGAGATCTTTTCCCCTTGCCTTTACTGGCTGGAGATCTTTTCCTCTTGCCTTTACTGGCTGGAGAACTTTTCCTCTCACCTTTACTGACTCGAGATCTTTTCTTCTCGCCTTTACCCTGTTTTGCAACTTTTCACCGTATCAGATCTACCATTTCAGGTTTAGGAATATTAACATCGGATTTGTAATCAACGATCCCAAAAACCCCCGAGTTACAAGTTTTAAGTAAATTCGAATAAATTTTAAAAAATTTCTCCGCCATATTGGATCCGCCATTTTGAATTTTGCAAATATGATGTCAGATTCGTAATCAGCTACCGTGAAAACCCCCGTATGTCAAGTTTCATAAAAAATAATTAAGTTTTAGAAATTTCGACCGCCATATTGGATCCGCCATTTTGAATTTTAAAAATCTGACATTATATTCGTAATCAACGACCCAGAAAACCCCCGGATACCAAGTTTCATAAAAATAATTAATTTTTAAAAGATTTTGTAAGTTTTGTTTTTTAAATATATTTGTTTAAATATTTCAATATTAGCAAAATATTTTAAAAATCCGCAACGACAGAGTTGTTAGCAATTTTATCCTGAGCAATTCAAAAAAAATAAATTGCAAATCGGTCAAGAAATGTGTGCTGTAGACTGTTTTGAATAGTAAATTCCAGTTTTGCACCACTGTGCACCGTATTCGCCTGATTTGGCTCCCTGTGACTTCTGGTTATTCCCAAAACTCAAGAGACCACTCCGGGGAACGCGTTTCGAGTCGATTAAGGAGATAAAAGCTGAATCGAAGAAGGTGCTGATGGCTATACCGGAAATGGACTATTTGGCATGTTTCGGGGATTGATATTAAACGAGATGGGTTCCAGAGAGTATTTTATTTTATTATACATATGTAGTAGAATATATACATTATTTATTTTATTATTTAATTTTATTAAATAATCGAGATGAAATTATTAGAATAAAAGGGTGTAAAAAAAGGCTTCAAAAAAGCTGTACCGAAAAATATTCTTCACTCAATAACCAAATTTTAACATAAAAAATAAAAAAAATTATGGAATATATAAATGATTGAAAATGTATTTCGTCTTTTTTTTTTGAGCTCCGCAGCGGTAAGCAAGTGATTGACACTCTGACTCTGACTATGCTTAAAATTCTGAGTGGAGTGAAACACTTATAACTTCAATCAGTTCAGAGAAAAGTGTGGTTTAATTTGAGATTTAAAGTATATATCGACCTTGTTCTTTCTCCTTCGCGCATGTACTGGGTTAAATCAATACGATTCCCTGCGTAATTAAAGTCTTCTACAACATCATCGTATATTTCGTTCAATGTGATACCCACTTTTATCATCATATTAACGCAAGTGCTAATAAAAAGGGCTGAGGTTTCATGCGAGTATTGTAAAACTCCGTGTTTCAGCAAGCGCGACTCCAAAACACTAAATGCGCTTTCTATGCGGCTTCTGACAGAACTCTTATAATTTGCGATATCATAGACAAAAGAAAACTTACTGCTTCGACGTTAATGCTTTCGTATTTAAATATATATTAAGGAGGCGTTTAATATTATTTGAAGGTGGAGGAGTGCAGTTAATTGCTCCTATTGTGCCTCTTATGCCAAATTTCCTGAAAAATCTGAATTAAACAGCAAACTATTAAAGTGAAACATATTTTTCCCTAAATATACAAATAAGTATACATACCTAGTTTTCACATAATGATCTACCTCAACCGAACTGGGGAACTGTATTTTCGCTCCCTTCACCTCGCACATTTTTGGTAGGATCCATGTCGAAAAAAGTTGAATGTTGCCAGAAACCTTATAGTAAAAGGCAAGGAAGTTTCTTGAACATCATATATCTCCAGGTCATGCATGAGCCTCGACAGATTTTACGTGTCAGACGAAAATTTTGCATAAACGCATTTTCACTTAAGGGGTTATACGCAGTTATGAAGCAAATAAAAGACGGGTTGTCAAGGATTTATCCTGAAGAAACTTCAGAATATTTTAATTTGAAAATTTTTGACGGTTATAAAAGCATCCTTCAAGAACGTAACAAAATTTTTTATTTATGAAAATGTTAATTATAGAGCGCGCTGCAGGCGATTTCTGGAACCTCCTTTAAAAAAAGACGATTTACGGTGTACATCGTAACTCAGGATTGGATTATCTGAAATCAAAAAACCAAACAAATTTTGTTAATATTAGATTATCTAGTAATTAATCGTTCGGCTAATCAAAATAGTGAATTTTCACAAAATGGCAGCTTTTAAAAGAAATGATTTCGATTTTTACGTTAAAATTTGGCCGTAAATTGATTATAAAATGGAAAATAAGTATCAGATTTACAAAAGGAACGATTAATTACTAGAAAATGTATCTTTAAAGATTGAGTTAAAACGGTTGACCGATCAAACAAGCCGTTTTCGAGATATCGTGTACACCGACTTGAAAAATGCCGTTTTGAATGTTGAAATAATTTGTATATTTTAGTTACATGGCAACTTTATTTCATTCTCTTTAGACCTTCTGTCCTTAAGTCTTTTCTCACTCTTATGCATGCAAGTAGGCTTTGCATATCAGTCTTGCTTGTGCCGTTACAAATAAAATACCGAATTGTTCTTTCTCACGAAATCACGCGTTTTATTCAAAATTGAAAAAAAACACGTTTAAAGTTTCAATACCTACCTTAAAACGTGCCGAGGCATCTCTACATATTTACTTTTGAATATATGTACATTACAAAAATGCAATAAAAAAAAATCGATTTTTTTGAAAGTCATAACTGCGTATAACCCCTTAAGAAAAATGGATCACTGGCATCTCCCAAACTTCTTAAGTAACGTTGTACGATGCCTATTTTCATAATTTTCATCTTCCTACAACAACAATAGTAAGAGTAAAACATCATCAATTTTTATATTTAACAAAACTGTGCAGTACAATAATCAAAAAGTAAAATAGATGTTTTATTTGTCAAGAGCATTTCGAATTTTGACAATTTATCAAGAAAAGAGCTTTTTATTTTTGACACAGAATACCAAAACCTTGATAAATAGTAAATCTTGATAAATAAAAAAGATGGGGAATTTATCAAGTGCACATAATTGGGCTGATAATATATGCATATATAATTCTAATCCCAGGTCGTTCCATTTGGCACCTTAATCCCATATCGAAGGGTCGATCGCATCCGGCGCCTATTTCTACTATATAACGCCAATAGAAAATTCAAAAAAAGTAATAAGGTATCTTCGAAGCTTTAACTAAACATATCCGTAGAGACTTTTTCAAAAAAATTGATTTTAATAATGTTTTATCATAAACAAATGGTATGAAACATGCACCGTGCTCTAGTTTTATAAAAATTCGTAATCTTTTACCGAATTGGCCGGACACGAACGACCCATCGACATGAGATTAGGCATAATTTTGATGATTTGGAAAAAAATCCGCCCACAGGGTTAACTTACTTTCTAATCACCAACAAATAGTAATCGACTGCTGGTAAATTTACATATGTAATTCAGTCCCTTACCTTTAACTTTTGTAAAAATATGGTGATTAATCTTCGTGGGACGAGTACCCCTCAAAATTTCAATGAGTAAGTAATAAAATAGAGTCACAATCACTCAAGTTTTGGCAAGCGGGCATATTTATGCGGTCGGTCGGGTGAAAAGAAGAGGAAGGGCGAACCGTTGTAACAAGTTCTAGAGCCGAGAAACGATGTCTTTGCTCGCATACACAAAAAGAAATCGACACGAAGTACACGCGAATGCGTCAATTTGTCTTTGCTTAAGCACTGAGCAAGCTTACGTTAAACGTATGTACATATGTACGTATATTCATGCATGCATTTGTATGTATGCATTAATGTAACTATTTGCCATGGTCAAAATTTTTGATTTTTGTAGGATTTTTATATAAAACTCTCTTCACTTCGATCTCATGGTCTTTTACACCCTCTGCTCATCACAGTACCTCATCCAAGCCCAGTTCCAGTTCGCAGTTTACCAATATGTTTCAACCTTCCTCACGCTGCATTCCAGGAGAAGTAGTCTTCTGGGATTGGTCGCAGAAACGATAAGAGTCCGTAGGCCAAATCCTGATCATGTGCAGATGACTTCGCAGTCTGCAATGGCCTGTGAGGATGCCCGTAAGCATTCTCAGATTATCCTTGGGGAGGGTTATGAGTTTTTAGACCTCTTTTGGTTGTACCCTCCCTGTAAGGATTTCGCCAGGCGTAGCCCCATAGTTTGGTGGCAGCAAGCCTCCCTAAGCCCTAGCATCTCCTTGATGGTGTGTTGTCCAAAGGCAAGGAAGGGCTCGGGTCCTATTAAAGGCGAGGCCGGAGCCTCTCTCGTCAATGTGCCCGCTACTTCGTTCCCAGTTATAGCCCTGTGTCCTGGGAGCCAAATTAGTCGGATGCGATTGTGCATTCCTAGTATATTAAGTTTCTCAATACACTCAAGTACCAGAGAGAATTTAATCAGACAGGACGATAGGGCCTAGAGTGCTGCCGGACTGTCACTGCTTTGAAAACTACCCATAGGCAGACCGTTTGGTTCTCGGGCCGTAAATTCCAGCGCCTATGACTTCTGGGGTTTTCGAGCCATCTGTACACCAGTGCAGATTTCAGTGGAGATTATTTTCAGCTCAACTTATTTTTCAGTTCAATTCTGAGTTTCTTTTCGAATTTGATCACCTTAGTGATACCATCTCTAGGTAGCTGGGTGTGTGGGAGCTGCACGTTTAACATATTTTGTTTAAATATTGATGTCGCATGAAAGTACAATAGATAATTGTATACCAACCATGCATTACCATTAAACGTTCTGTGCTCCAACTAGGAGTTAGAGGATGTTATATATCAAGAGATCAAAGACTTCACATAATATTGACTTATGTATACACATACATGTACATACATATTTGAATTTGCCTATAAAGGTTAATAAAATATAATATTATTATTATTCCATACTCCTTTAGGAGCTTAAGGATTCAACAAAAGTATTCCACACATTTCTATTTCTAGACATAAATCTCAGTTCATTAAGCGATTTTCCAGTTTCATTGCGGATAGTCCTTTGCCAAGTCATCACTGGTCTGCCTCTTCTTCTCGTTCCTTGCGGGTTCCAAGTCAAAGCGGCATGCGGTATTTCCTCATAAGGCTTTCGCAGAGTATGCCCTATCCATCCATATTTTCTTTTCTTTATTTCATTGTTGATGCTATTTTGATGCGTATTTCTCCAGAGCTCCCCGTTTGTTATAACTCTTGGCCATCATATGTTAAGTATATTACGCAGACACCTGTTTATAAACGCTTGCAGCTTTGCGTTCGTTGCCGATGTCACAAGCCAAGTTACCGATCCGTACAACAGCACGGACTTAACGCACGCGTTAAAAATTTTAACCTTTGTGCAAGTTTTGATGTTGTTGGAGCGCCATATATTTCGAAGCCTAGCGAATGCGTTACGTGCCTTATTTATTCGGTTGTAAATGTCACTTTTCGTAAAATGAAAAATCCAGTCCACTACAACGATAAATAACAAAGGGGTCAAGACACACCCTTGTGGCTCTCCAGTAGTGACACTGAAAGCTTCACTGAGCTTTCCATTGGGCAGAACTGTACAATTCGCACCATTGTAGCTATTTCTAATTAGATTTGTGATTTTCCTCGGTATACCTAACCTATTTAAGGCTTCCCATATGTATTCTCTTTTCACAGAGTCAAATGCCTTTTCATAATCCACGAATGTCATATATAGGGTGGTATTATATTCAATACATTGCTCAATTATCACTCGCATAGTGTTGATGTTATCAATGCAGGAACGGTTTTGCCGGAATCCGGCTTGCTGCTTACTATTTATTGGCTCAACAATGCTGTCTAAAATGATTTTATTAAATATTTTGCCAACTGCCGGCAACAGTGCTATACCCCTCCAGTTGTTACAATCCGACAAGTTCCCCCTTTTGGGCAATTTTACCAATATCGCTTCCTTCCAATCGGATGGTATTATCTCCGAGTTCCAGATATTTCGAAACAGGGGTATAATATTTCAGCTGTGACATTCGCGTCAGCTTTTAAGCACTCAGCTGGAATATAGTCAATCCCGGCAGATTTTCCATTTTTTTGTGATCGCACAGGTTCAAAAATCTCTTCTTTACTAGGATGGTCTTTGCATATACTACGTAAGGCTCGCCTATGCTGCAACCTACTCGCTGAGATAACGCTATTAATATCTTTTTGAGCGTTGACAATAAAATATATGACCTTTATTTATTATTTCAGTCAATATTCCAAATATTGTACTTACAAAAACAAAATACCTTCATAGGCACGGAAGCAGCATTCAAAAATGCTCTTTAATACTACAAAAACTATTTCATTCACAATCGCAAGCGCATACTTCTCAAAACAAGGCTGGATCATTCATAAGATTGCCGACAGTCGTAGCGAATGGTGATTGTTTTAGCTGTGGTGTGTCAAGTGAGCGCAGAATCATACACTAATAATGTAAACAAAAGCCACCGTTAACTTAAAAAGGTTGACGCCTTCAAAATTTTGTACTATTGAAAATTTAAAATCCATTCCTTTTTGTTCTCTTAAAGAAGACAAATACTTAATTAAAATATAGGGTGTGCCATGTAAAATTTTCTTTTTGAATCGGCTATAAAAAAAACTAATCAATATTTTTTGAAACTTTTTTTTATTTTGAAGATTGAACATTGTCATTTATGAATGAAAAATAATATCGTTCAAATGACTGCGATGACTGGCTTCACAGTAGGCCATTCGATCAACCCAATTTTTAAGCACATTTTCGATTGTTTAGGCTCCAATTTCATGAATGGCAACTTCGATTTCGTGTTTTAAAGCATCAATCGTCTCTGGATGGTTCGCATAACATTTGTCCTTAACGGCTTCCCACCAAATATAGTCCAACGAGCTTAAATGACAGCTCTGAGGCGGCCAATTGATATCGGAATTTCGGCTGATTATTCGGTTTTCAAAAACGGTAGCCAAAAGTTCGAGTGTAACTTTGGCAGTGTGACAAGTTGCACCGTCCTGTTGAAACCAAATGTCGTCCATGTCATCCTCTTCAATTTTTGGAAACAACTCGTTGAGCATGTCACGGTAACGCTCGCCATTTACTGTAACCGCGGCTCATTTTCGAAAAAAAATAGTCCGATGATGCCGCCAGACCAAAAACCGCACCAAACAGTGGCTCGTTGTGGATGCATTTGCTTCTCTACAGTAACGTGTGGATTTTCTGAGCCCCAAATCCGACAATTTTGCTTATTGACGTAGCCACCGATGTGAAAATCAGAAAATAAGAAGAAGACTCACCAATTTGGAAATAGGTTTTCAATATTTCCAAATTTTGTTCAAGCGTATAGCACCCCATTTCGTAAATGTCAAACCTTTAAGTAAATTATGAACACATTTGACATGCCATTTGTGTTACCATTCTCAAAAAAATAGGTGATTCAAAAAGCAAACGCTATATGGCCCACCCTGTATATCTTTACGCATGGGATTATCAAAATAGCAAAAAATGTACGAAATAAGTAATATAACCGTTTAGTTAGAAATATACTTTGAAGCCAGATTGCTGTTTTTTTTTCTGTAGTGTATCTATGTTTACGGTGCAGAACTTGCTTCTTCACGGGAACAAATAAAAAATTTTATTGTCCGAAATATAAACATATTTGGATTGTTGAAATGCTTCAGAAAAAAATAGTTTTAAACCTCATTTTAGACTTAATTTAATCGAAAATTTAAAAGCAATGAAAAACCAAAAAACACTACCGAATATCAAGCGAAAATCAGTGTTGTCTAGCTCACTAAGGTAAAAAAAATTATCAGAATTCATTCATTTATGCTCACTGTTTATATTGAGCGTTTACTCTTTGTGTTTACGAGCAAAGCCATCATTGGTCGCCTTTATTATGCTGAAAACAGTGACCGACGTATGCAGTCCCTTACCGCAGCCCCTAACGACCACAAAACTGAGCAAAACTCATCCCGTGGAGAACAACTGCGTTCTTTTAGTTACATATTTACACAGTACATCGGTTTGTGTGTATATGTGTTTGGTTGTATCTACACAATGTTGCCATTGATATTTTTGCTTACACATTGTTTAATGAACCAAAGTCAAAAACCAACAAATGTAAATATATTAGTTCATTTATCTATAATTAACATTATTCAACAGTGTTTTTAAGTTATTTTAATAAAAATTATAATTTTTCAAAGTTTATTTTGTAAAGGATTTCGAAATGTACTGCTTGACACTGTGTGGTGAGAGAGCAATCAGCTGACAGGGTTCTACGGGAATTTTCAAAAAGCAATCAGCTGAGAGGGTTCTACGGGAATTTTCAAAAATCGTGAAATAAAATCCACGATACTGCGATACGGAAGGAAGGCATTTTTCATTTACATGGGGTTCTCATTAGTTTGATCGTAACAGCTGACATTACTCGGCACCAAGAATGATAGAAACAACACTGCGCCCACCAGACAGTGCGTGCCGTTGCACTAGCTGAGTTGTGCGGTGTTGCCAACCCTGTGCTCTTCGCAATAAATTTAATGCCTTTTTATACCCAACGTTTTTGAGTGTCCTGCTTATTTCTTGTTTTAATTTGAAGCAACCAATATTGTAAGTTAAAAAAATTTCTCAAAATTTTGTTTCTGTTTTTTATTTAAAGGTACCAAAATTGCAAGTCAAAAACAATTATTTAATTTAAAAAATACCTCTCTTGCATTTAAAGCTTATGCTGAAAAGATTTCAGTGCTATTGAAAATTTGTTGATTCTTATAAAATTTGATGTTTTTAAAGTGCGAACATAATTTGTTGTTCTTTTGAAGTTATGCAAAAATATTGGATCTACTTCACTCAAGCCTTTTAAACATTTAAAACCCTTTTATAAATTTTAAAAAGCCTTTGAATTTACTGAATATGAATTAAAGCCATATAGTGCTTATATTAAACAAAAAACACAAAAAAAGAAAACAGATAATGAAGAAGAAATCATAAAGACCTCCTTGAAATAGGAGTATTTTATTTTGTAACCTACCTCAAATACGGCAAAAAAGTGTTTTTCGGCCCTCTCTTAACATAAATTTTAAATGCAAGGATGGATTTTTAAAACTCTGTTTTCTTCATAGTAAATAACCTTAAGATATTTATTTTAAAAATCGCACACAGTCCATTTGTCACGCATACAAAGTTTTTTAAGTAATTAAAACAAAAAATTGATATTTTCTTTTCTCTAAATGGGCATTTTATTGTTTTTGTGTATCCAAAACTAGAGAGAGAGATTTGCCTGCTCGAAGGAAAACAAGAAACACAAAAATTTGTATAAAGCGAACAAATGCCACACGACGAATGTCACGGACGAAGATCAAAATTCGTTCAATTTGGGTGCAAAAGAAATTCCGAAGTGTGCACATGAGTGCACAAATGGTAACATTAGCAAAACATTTATTGAGGAGCTTATAGATTTGTTCAAAAGCTAGTCATCCTTGTGAAAAAATAAGGGCGATATATACAAGGCCAAAAATGTGAAATTAAAATCATATCGAATTTTATTAGAAAATATAAAGAAGAAGGCGAAAACGCTAATATAGAAAGTGTGAAAGAATTGTATATGCGAACATTCATCTCGCCGTTTAGACCAGTCCTGCATCCAAATTGAGCCACTTTTTCCCTTTTCGTTTCCTCACTTCTTTTCACACACAAATAAATACCATACCACGTTACCCGTCTGTGGCCTGCTTAACACAGGCACAAATAATCACCAACACCAACAATAATAGCAATTGCCGATAGTGTAACCAGATGATGAAAAAAGTAAAACTGAAAAGAACTTAAATTAAATAAAACGTGAATTATAATTTTCGAAATCAATTTTTTCAAAAATTGTAATTGTTGCACAGGTCTCTAGCAATAATTTGGCTTTTACAGATTGAAAAAATATCAATTAGTCGACGAGTTATAGCCGAAAACCCATATAAACAATATACTGAAAATCGGCATTTGACTGCAAACTTCGAAGGCTGATTAAAAAAAAAATCGAACTAACATAAAAAAACGGCGCGATACGGGTCTTCTAATTTCGCCTCTATTTTCCCCCGCCACTCTCAGAATAGACCTAATTTTTGCTAACCTGAATTTGTTCCACAGTGTTATTGAACTAATTAAAAAAAAAATTATTTTACATAACCATAAACTTCACATTTTAATTAGAAAAGGCTAGAAAAATGTCAGGAAGAAAGAACTAAAACATGACTCATTTATTTGGAGAATAAAATGGGTACAATAAGGTTTCTTAAATATGCCCTAAGATATTTAAAATTTTCTTTTCTTTCTCATTGCGCTTGTTATTAATTAGATTGAAGGCGTTTTGGTGCAGAAGGCCGATTATATCTCTTTCTGTTGATTATAATTTAATTCACGTTATCTTTGATTGTACGTTTCTTTTGCAACGCATTAACTTTCTTATTCCGGCGAGAACCTTACGAAGCTCTTACCCTTCTTATCCAAAGATATTCAAAACAAATTTCGAGTCCAATACGTTTATTGCTCGGTTGGTTGGTTGGTTGGTTCAAGTGGTGATTCTTCCAGAATCCAACTAGCGTTTCCGCACCATTTTGTTGCCACAGCCTCGTTACCAACTTGTTTACCAGTTATTAACAGCATGACTATATCCAGTCTGAGCGGTTCAGGAACCTTATCAGGTTGTTGAAATCTAAGCCAGACAGTTACTCAAGACTCTCCAACAGCGGTTTGCCAAGAGTTAACATTCTGTCCTTCCATAGGGCAGGGCATTCGCACAGGAAATGGAAGATGGTTTCCTTTTTCTCCGGTTGTTTGTCACTGTGACAGTATGTGTTGAGAGGGATGCCCATTTTGGCGGCTGGTTCTTCCACAGACCATAAGCCAGTTATGACTGCCGCTAGTCTCTAGGTGTCCTGTCGCTTCATGTTTATCAATGTTGACTATTGCTTAAGGTTGCAGATGGGCCATAACGTTCTGTTAATGTAGCATTTCGTCTGATCTCTCAATCTATAATCCGCGATTCGGAGGTATTTTAGGAAAACTGCGCTCTTGACTGCCTCTAGTGGTGTGAATACCGATTCTCCAAGAGCGTTATTCATGGCAGATCCCCTGCTTACCAGTTCACCTGCTTTTTCATTACCTTCAATGCTCCGATGTCCCGGGACCCAGATTAAGGTAACTTTATGGTTTTCGCTCAAGGTGGTAAGGCTAGTCCTGATTTGTTCCACCAGTTTAGAGGTTTTTATAGTCGAACCCAGTGCTTCGATTGCAGATTGGCTAACCGAAAGAATAGCGATATTGCCCTTAAAAGAGAAATCTGCGATTAGTAGCCTACAAGCTTACCCAATCGCCAGTACATCCGTCTGAAAGACACTGCAAGTGTTAGGGAGACCCACAGATTTTTCAATTTTAAGCTTATGAGAATATATATCAGTGTATCATAAGTGTCAAAGTTGTTTAGTGAACATCCCTTATTCCATTCTTTTCTAGAGGGAAAGAGAATGGCAAAATTTCTACTGAATGTTACCGTCGGGATGATGGAGTTAGCCCCCTTCGAGGTAAACTGGGTCTGTCGCAGTAATAGACTGGCATGGCCATGAGTTTTTTCCTTCGAGCGACCCGCTTCATTTAACCTAAATGCACTCATTGTTGCTATCCTCTTGATATGTAGATCTACCGGAATAACGTGTGTCAGTGCGTTCAGGGCCTACCTAGGACATGATCTGATTGCACCAACTGTTATTGCATAGGCTGATCTTTGTATTCTGTATACTTGCGTTGAAGACCCCATATTCTTCCTAGCATACGTTTACAGGCACATAAAGCGATTTCTGCTTTCTTTACTCGTTCTTCTATGTTTAATTTCGAGCTAAATTTGGAGTCTAGAAATAACTCTAAGTACTTTGCACTGGTTGAAAGTGAGAGGGTGTATCCGTTAATATTTGGTAGAGTGAAAACTGGTATCTTATATCTGGTCGTAAATAGCATGAGCGCAGCCTGCAACCCAAGAATTAAGCTCGCCTAGCGAACTTTGAATGATCCCACTGATCGTATTGGGACACAGTCCTGATGCCACTAACATCACATCATCAGCGTACGCGATAACTTTTACCCCGTTTCCATTAGGTAGGTAGGTAGGTAGGGTGGTTGTCATAAGACACACTTAGACCTTCCGCAGGTCCATTGTAATACCACTGGATCTTATTCTTACTGTACGTGTTCCTTTCAAACCATCCGGTTGCTTTAATAAACGAGCAGAGCTTCGTTAGTTTTAGATGCGCTATATCCGCTACATCGGTTAGAAATGCTGTATCGAGGGTGCGCAGCCTTCTCCTAGCTAGGCTTTCGCACTCACATAAAAGGTGGCTGACTGTTTCCTCTTCTTCTGTATTTAGACAGCTTCTACAGAAATCGAAGTAAGGTAGTCCTAAACTTCTAGCGTGGCTGCCTATTAAACAATGACCTGTTAATACACCTATCATTTTTCTTATAGATTCCCTGTTGAATCTTAGCAAGATCTTCGATCGACCGCTGTTCCAGTTCGGCCATGTCTGTCTGCTTAGTTCGCATGTTGTGAGGTTTTGCCAGATTGTATTTACCTTTTTGATGGTTTCCCTGTCTATAAGTAATTTACAAGTGGCTATAGGCATGGGTATCAGCGCCTTATCCGGTTCGAGATCGAGCGTTGTACCGGCTCTTGCAAGTTCATCCGCCTTACAATTTCCTGGAATGTCCCTGTGGCCTGGTACCCAGATAAGGTGCACCTTGTAGCACTTAGATACGTCATCTAGTAGTTTAAAACATTCTAGAACTGTTTTTGACGAGTGCGTTTTTGATTCCAGCGCTTTTATTGCTGCTTGACTGTCCGAGTAAATGAAGATTTCATTTGTGGATAATACTCTCGTTTTTATTTCTTTAAGCCCTTCTTTTATGGCAGTGACTTCCGCCTGAAATACACTGCAATGATCAGGTAAGCGAAATGATTGGCGTACTCCGAGTTTGTCGGAGTAGACCCCTCCACCTACTTTATTATCCAGTTTTGAGCCATCTGTGTAGATGTTTAAGTCATTTATCTTAACAATGTGCCCGTTATCCCATTCCTCTTTGGAAGGAAATACTGTGACGAAGGATTTATACAAATTGATGTCCTTGGTTCTACAGAAATCCGTTGTGTTGGGAATGCAGAGGAATTGTTCTAAAATTGAGGAGTGTCCTCTTCGGTTCGTTCTGAGTAGGCCGATTTCTCTTAGTCTGAGAGTTGCTTTGGCAGCTGTTTGCTTACCGTACTGCTCTATTGGTAAAATGTTAAGCATGATATTTAGTGCATCTGTGGGTGTGGTTCTGAGGGCCCCGCAGATGCAAAGACTGGCCATTCTTTGTATGTGTGCCATGGTTCTTTTAATGTACAATTTATCTAGAGCTGGCCACTATACTAATATGCCGTATGTTAGGATTGGTCTGACAATTGCCGTGTAAAGCCAGTATACGATAGATGGGGAGAGACTCCAACTTAGTCCTATCAGCTGTTTACAAGAGTATAGTGCTATTGTCGCCTTTTTTACTCTATCTTCGACATTTGCCTTCCAAGTTAGCTTTCGGTCTAGTATTAGACCTAAGTAGCGGGCCTCATCACTAAATGACAGTGCCGTTCCTCCTAGAGTCGGAGGAGTTATATTCGGTATTTTGTGTTTCCTGGTAAATAGGATGAGTTCAGTTTTATTGGGGTTGACGCTTAGCCCATTTGCTTTTGACCAGTTTTCAACCATGTTTAGTAAATCTTGCATGACTTCTCTAAGTGTATTGGGGAATTACCCTCTTACTACCATTGCAACATCGTCCGCATATGCTATGACGTGTTGTCCTCTCTCCTCTAGGCTCTTTAGCAAGGAGTTTAGTGCCAGCACCCATTGGAGAGGCGACAGCCACCGCCTTGAGGTGTTCCTCTGCTAACTTTTTTCTTGATCTCTGAGGCCCCTAGGGTTGCGATCACAAATCTGCTCAAGATCATGTTTTTGATGAACTCAACCAGAGCGCCAGAGATCCCGAAATCCGTCAGTGCCTTTATTATGGTATCCGGTAGGATGTTGTTGAACGCGCCCTCGATATCTAGAAAGGCTACCAGTGTGAATTCTTTATTATATATTGACTTCTCGATTTCTGTAACAAGTGAGTTAAGTGCTGTTTCAGTATATTTCCCTTTACAATACGCATGTTGTGAGATACTAAGCTTATTAGGGCTGATGTTAGCCCTAATATGCTCTTCTAAAATTCTTTCTAATGTTTTTAGCAGAAAGGAGGCTAGGCTGATTGGCCTGAAATCCTTAGGTGTTGTGTGTGAACTTTTTCCCGCTTTAAGGATAAAGACCACTTTTACCTCTTTCCATACTGATGGGACACTTTAACGTTTCAGAGCAGCCTTAAATATGGCCGTCAACCACTCCATGATGTAGTTGAGTGAATGTTGTATTTGGGACGGGAATAATCCATCTGGACCCGGTGATTTAAATGGTTTGAACGTGTTCACTGCCCAGGTTATCCTAGTATCAGCGATTATTTCTTCAATGTCAGAGTTTGGTCTTTCTGTACTATTGTTGATTAATACGTTAGATGATTCGTTGCTGGGAAAGTGTGTGTCCACTAGCAACTTCAGAGTTTCGTCACTCGAAGTAGTCCAACTCCTGTCCCGTTTTTGGAGGTATCCGGTGGAATACTGTTTTTTTGAAAGGATTTTACGCAGTCTGGAAGCCTCTGTGGTTCCTTCGATTTCTCCACAAACGTTCTCCAACCAGACCTTTTCGCTTTCCTAACTTCTTTTTTGTAAATTTTTAGCTTACTGTAATAGCAGTCCCAGTCTTTACTCTCTCGTGTCGCTTTCGCTCTATTAAACTATCTTCTGCTATCGTTTCTTAATGTAGTCAGGTCTTCTGACCACCAGGGCGGCTTTTTCTTCCCGTTATACTTAATTAAAGGGCAAGCCTTGTTTAGCGCAGGTCTACAGACCTCCGTAAGGATTTTTCACGTGTTCGTTCAATGATTCTCTGTCTTCAATAGCAATATTTTGGGAATTTGGAAGTCTTTCCTTAAATTCCCGTTTATATATATGCCAGTTGGTCTTTTTCAAGTTCCTGTTGGCGGGCGGGGCCCGTGAGCTGTTTCCCCCAAATTTTATTTCTATGTAGCGATGATCGGAGTAAGAGTGTTCATTCAGAACCCTCCACTGCGTCATCTTTCCGTAGAGGGTGTGACATGCTAGCGTAATATCAAGAACTTCTTGTCTATTGCGCGTAATAAATGTGGGTTCGTTGCCTTTGTTACACACTAAGAGCTTACTACATATAATATAGTTAAAGAGAGACTCACCACGTTCGTTTGTATCCGAGCTCCCCCATACGGTATGGTGGGCATTGGCGTCACCTCCTTGGACTAGTTTGCGATTGTGTGCTTTGCAGTCTTCCACAAGGCTTCTTATTAGCGGCGACGGCAGTGGACCTGTGTCTCCTCCGGCAAAATAGAACGAGATTAGCCAGATGTTGCTTCCGCTCACTTCCCAGCTAACCGTCGTAGTATCTGCGTTACTGAAATTTTGAATCATAAATATGTTAAGATGTGCTTTTGCAATTATGCATGCTCTTTTAGTACCTTCACAATTGGTCTTGTATACTTTGTAACCTGATGTCCTCAGACCGCAGATTTCGCCATTCCGTACCCAGGGTTCCTGGATGCGGACTACATCCGGCTGATCTTCTGCCAGACGATCCAGTAGGGCAAGGCAGGCTTCCTTACAGTGGTGTAGACTTATCTGTAGAAGATGCATCAGCTGTTAGCGTTATATCTGAATCTTCTTTATTTTCGCATTTCGCATGATTGTACGGAATATTTACCCTCCCGTTCGAAGTACAACCTCCCTAAGCCCATTTCCGAGCCTGAAGAGGCGTATTCTTCTTCGGTGGGATGGTCGTCTTCGCTCATTGGCTCGGTTTCGCTCATGGGTTCTAGTTCGCTCATGGGCTTTGCACTTTCCTTCGTGGTGAGGAACTCTATTGCATCCGTGTCGGTTTTATAAATGTGAAGCTTCACCTTTACAAAACCGTATCTCAATTGCCCATCGCATTTCGCTAACGGTTCAATTGAGTTTTCTGTGAGGAGCAGGAGAGCCTGCATGGTGGCGCGCTTCTGTTCTTTCAATTCTTCCACGCTGCTTTTGTTGGTAAGTGTTTCGACATACCTCCACTCCTGCGTTGGGATATCCGGATTGCAGACCCGAATGAGCTTCATAATCTCTACCGGGTCTTCGACAGTTGAAGGTAACCAAACCCTTGCTCGCGGCCTGGACGGAATATCCTTCCTGTCCACGACCCCTAGCTTGGCATTTGGGTACACTTCGCAGACTTTGGAGATGGCCCCTTTATACAGCTGAACCGATCTCTCATCGTCGCATGCTATTATTTTTATCTGGCCTTGGTGCCAGCTTAAGTCTTCGCACGCAGGCGGGGGGCCGGGGTTCTCCAGAATAACCTTCAGTGCCACTTTCGTTAACTCGGCCTCGATCCATTTCCATTGGGCCTTGGGGATCATCCCTTCAGGATGGTTCTCGTCCAGGACTCCTATGATAATGCGGTCGTTTGCAACCTCCGCAAATGATCTTCTGGGCGTCACGCCCGTTGATTTGTGCCTTTTTGCGCTTGGCTTATTATCTTCCAAGGACCGCTGTCGTTTTGGAGCCGATTGTATTGGTTTGAAGTCGGGGTTGAAATCAGGAATGATCGCTTTCGCTCTTTCAATCGCCTCTTTCAACTCCTGTGACATTTCACCTTCCTTTGGGTGAGTTTCGTAGACCCTCCTTAGGAGCCTAGCTGCGTTTCTGCGACCCTGGTAGCTCGCTTTCGCTGGGTCTACCACCCTCACAGGCGTCCATCCTTCGGTACCGGAGCTAGCAGTAGCTGTGCTTCCGGTCGGGACCGTTTTTGGCGGCTGAATCGCAGTTGACTACCGGGCTAGTGCACCTCTACTTGTAAAGCGTTTTTCAGTAAGAGCGCTTCAACTGTTTTTTTGAATAAAACCAAACGGTTTGACTTTTTTAACTAACTTTTTTTATTATTGAGTTTGAACACATACATTTAAGTATGAAATTCGATTTCTTTTGCATGACCACCGCGTGCACGTTTTACGAAGTCCAATCGTTGAACCCAATTTTTGACCACTCTTTTGCATAAATCGGCCGAAATTCCAGCAATTTCGCGTTCAATATTGGCTCTGAGCTCACAAATCGTCGCCGGCTTGTTACTGTAGACCAATGACTTCACATAACCTCAAAGAAAATAGTCTAGAGGCGTCAAATCACACGAGCGCGGCGGCCATTCGACCTGTCCATTTCTGGAAATAATGCGCTCATCGAACTTACTCTTCAACAAATCAATTGTAGCGTGTGCTGTGTGGCTTGTGGCCCCGTCCTGTTGAAACCACATGTCGTCTAAGTCCATACCATTCAATTGCGGCCAAAAATAATCGTTTATCATGTCGCGGTATCGATTTCCATTTACAGTAACGTGGCGACCGTTCTCGTCAACGAAAAAATATGGGGCAATTACGCCGCCGGCTTGTAAACCGCACCAAACAGTGATTTTTTCGGGATGTAACGGTGCCTCATGAATCACGTGTGGATTGCTTTCTGCCCAGTAACGCATATTTTGCTTGTTGATAAAGCCATTGAGCCAAAAGTGAGCTTCATCACTGAAGATGATTTTTTGGAAAAAATGCTCTTAAAGTAGGAGCAACAGAACGATTATTTTCATAAAAAATTTGCACGATTTTCAATCGTTACTCAAGTGTGTAGCGTTCCATGATGAAATGTATACTAATGAAGTTTACAAATGACAAGCAAAAAATAAAAAATATTGCGTCGTTCGCCCTCCCTATCGGAAAAGAGTTGAAGCGCACCTATTGAAAAACGCCTTACTTGGACCTGTGTCCAGTACTGATTGTGTGGCAACTGGCCTCGCTTTCGCTGAGGCTGTCGCTTCTCCTCGACTTATTAAGCCGATGGATTGGGTTTTCTTCGAGCTCGGTGCGATCGTTGCTCTTATTGCGGAACTGTTTGTTCCTGTCGGTCTATTAGAAGGAGGACCGATCTTCTTTTTTTTGTTTGTTTTTGGATAGTCACTTTGCATTTTTGGATCCACGAGTGTCGGAGAAAGGATGTCCACACGTGCATAGCTCCGAACTACACGCGTAAGGCTCGTTATTACGGAGGGCGCCAGTTATCCGTAAGCTCCGTTCGAGACTTGGTTATTTACTAGAAGGGCCCCCAGCCTGACAGATTCTCAGCACGGGTCGCATCACACCTTCATCCAGCCCTTCACCCCCGACCACGTTAAAAGTACTTTGAGTAGTGCTGTACTATTGAGGAGTATCGAACCCTACCCATAGTACCCTTAACTTAGCTAAGTACCTCCTGAAAATAGGAAAACTGTGCTACTTATTACCAGCTGGCACCCATATTAAGATTTTACTAATAACACATAACCAGAGAAGTGGAGATAATACTACCCCGTGTGGAGTGCCCCTGTGGCCTCTCTTAGTCATGTTGATATTACCCATATTAGCTCTAATGATCCTGGTTTCTAGCATAGAGATGATCCAATTGTCCACCCCTGAGACTACTAACACCATTTGGATAGCATAAGTGCTAACGTTATTAAGTGCGCCTTCTATGTCAAGAGAAGCTGCCATGGTGAACTGTTTGCTTGCTAGAGACCCCGCTATTGTTCGGATTACCTCGTAAAGTGCTGTCTCCGTCGATTGGCCTTTGAGGTAAGCATGTTGTGCAATTGGCATACTAGAGCTCTCCACCGAGCTTCTAATGTCTAAAAGCCGTTCAAATGTTTTTACAAGGAAGGACGACAGACTGATTGGCCTAAGGCCCTTCGCTGATTCATGTCCCCTTCTGCCTACCTTTGGTATGAAGACGACTCTAACAGGTTTCCCGCTATTTGGAATATAACCTAGGTTTAGACACGCTTTGAAAATTTCCACTAGGCATGGTAGAATATAATCAGGAGTTTCCTGTAACATCTTGGGAAAAATCCCATCAGAGCCTGGAGATTTGAAAGGGTCAAATGATTTGATTGCCCATACAAGCTTCTCCTTTGTGACTATTACATCGGCAAGAGGTTGTGGGTCATAGCGGCTCCGCAGGATTCTCCCAACAGAAGCCACGCAGAATCTCTGGTAGATTCGATAAAAGAACAGAAATCTCTCCAGCTCTCTTTCTTGGCGGCCCGAGTTGCTTTCTTGTACTGTCTTCGACTTTCTCTGTACAGTTGGCAATTACCTGTTGAGTAGCTGAGATTAAAATTTGATCTGGCTTCTTCCCTTAATTTCGAAAGATCATTGTTCCACCAGGGAGAATAAGATTTTTTGCTATATTTAATTAGACACGATTTTTTGTGGGACCTACTGAATGTCTTCTCCAATGTTGTAACCTTACTCTCAAGGTTTTCCGTGAGAGTCATTTGGCTGATCGGAATTCTCCCCAACCTACTATTCACTACATTTTTCAACCTTTTCCAATTAGTTCTTAACGGGTTTCGATACGGTAAGGGTGTATCCACCCTCAGATCCAGTTAGAGGGTCAAGCTGCGATCCGAGAAAGAAGTTTTGTTGGAGACCCTCCATTTGTCTACCCTTACTGAACAGTTTTCGGACAGTAAAGTAACATCAATCACTTCCGCCCATACCCTAAAATACTCAGTACAAGAAAAAGTGAAAGTTCGGTATTACCTTTATTACATACCGTCAGGTTAGTATTGATAATAAAATCGTAAAAGGACTCACCTCGTTCATTCCTTGCGTTGGCATCGCATCCAAGGAGCAAGTTTTTGTTTCTAACTTCAAGCACAAGCCGACGAGCCTCCTTTGGTGGTGCTGACCGATCATGTGCCATGTGGATGGAAGCCAGTATTATGCCAACACCGTCAACGGCTTCTACATCCGCAGCCGTCACGTCCTGTGAACAATGTGATGGGATTAAAAATATGTTCAAATGTTTCTTAGCTACAATACAAGATCTGGAGTTAGCTTCAGTCCATTTGTAGAAGAGTTTGTGGTTGTTTCCAGTAAACTCCGCACCCAGGGTTCCTGAATTAATGCGATGTCGACGTCCTCTTCCACCAGGAGAACGGTTAGGTTGTCCGTTGCAATCCGTGAGTGCTGCAGGTTTATTTGGACAACCTTGAGACCCAGGCAGCTGGTAATTTTACAATTCGGCGGCGTCATCAAGCTGTTCTCCCGGGTGCTGCTTGTTACCACAATCGTTTTTGGTAGAAGT
The DNA here is from genome assembly GCF_028408465.1 of Anastrepha ludens. Lineage (NCBI taxonomy): Eukaryota > Metazoa > Arthropoda > Insecta > Diptera > Tephritidae > Anastrepha > Anastrepha ludens. The sequence continues at coordinate 61,274,448 of NC_071503.1, read as the reverse complement.
GGTGTCGTCAAATTGCATGCCTGTGAGCAACTCATTGGCGCCGCCAACCTCGTCCTGCTCATCCTCCGGATTTGCAGAGCGGAATATCTTCAGTTGCGCTTTCCTCACGCCGAACCGAAGTTTGTTGTCCACTTTTCCCAGTGGCTCGATGCTCTCCTCCGATATTTGGAGAAGAGAGGACACACTGTGCTTTTGCGGAGCCTCCGCTTTGATGATCATCCATCGGAACAGTGCGGTTGTGTGTTTGCAAGGGACTAGCTACTTATCTTCGCGCTCCATATTCGGTGTCAAGGTGCAAGCCCTCGGACATCGAAGGATCTAGTTGGCTGGGATTATTTGGAGCCTCAAACCTTCCCAGTCGTTCTGGATCTTGCCCACAACTGTTTGCAGGAAATTAAGAGAGAGTTGATCATTGCACTTGATCTCCCTGTATCCGCGGACAACCTCCATTTCGTCGAATCCTGGCACTTGACCATCCGGGTTTGCCATGACGTGATCCACGACAAGGCGAGACAGCCGTGCCTCAATTGCAGACCACTTCTCCAATGCAGGTTTACCACGGTTAGTTATTTCGTCACCCAACGCTGTTTGCAGGTGATCCTCATTGAATGTGCTTTTGGCTGGTTTTGGTATTGAAGAGGTGTGAACTGACACTTTGTGCTTCTTCGCAGGTTTGTCTCTTTCGTCCTGCGAACGATTGGTTTCACGGCTTCTACCTACCTGCCGATCTCATCGATCACCTTTTTGCACCCTGCCTTATCGGCCGCATCCTTTGGATGAGTTTTCCCTTCGGCCTCATTTTTGCTTATTCTGCCTAGAATAGCCAGAGGCCTCTGGTAAAGCTTAAACCTGGACGGGCCGTTTTTACGTTTTGACACTTTTACCCCTTGGCATCAGCGGATGTGGATGGTTGATTTAAAGTTGATGGGCTGCTGTGGCCCACAGCTTTGTCATCTTTCGCTACTATACGTACACTTTCGGGGTCGCAGTTAATATTAAGGTTTTGCGCGACTTCTGTTGTGAGCTTAGGAGTGCACAAATTTGGTTTTCTCTTAATTTGTTGCACTATCCACCGTTCATCTGCACCCGAAAACAATCTTGGTCCTCTGGATTTCTTCTTATCTTCTACGGATTTTCTTTTTATGAAATGTTTTATTACGTCCTATACAGTCGAACGGGGTCTATCCACTATTTTTGTGATTTGCCGAAAGCTTTTAACCTATTCATGATGATTAATAATTAAATTTCTGACTTGAATTGAGCTTTGTCCCAGCCGTCTACCCATGTTTACAATTTGGAATTTTATTCAACAAAACACGACTGAAATTGTATTTTATTTTATTGCGTTTGGTTTTTTTCTGGTTGTTGCTATACTCAGTGAACCTTATAAACACCAAGAAGGCAAAAGCTGGGTCTCTGATATTGCTGACAAGTCGTCAATCTGGAACTGTGGGGCAAATAGCTCACGACTTATGAGCGTGACTGCAGCTCGCGGATTTGTACGGGCGGGTGTTGAAGATACATACGTCTAAAGCTGCTACCTACGACCCAGCTTAACTCTGTCTGAAGCTACCAGCATCCTAGAGAACCTCGCCCAAGACATTAAAGACCATAGACCTGTGGTCGTAACTGGTGATTTTGACGCTTAGGCCGTGAACCTCGCCCAAGACATTAAAGACCATAGACCTGTGGTCGTAACTGGTGATTTTAACGCTTGGGCTGTGAACTGGGGATGCCCGCGAACAAATCCAAGAGGTTAAGCCCTTCTGGAAAGCTTCGCCATGTTAGACATAGTCCTTATGAACACAGCGGGAACCTTGTTCGCTCCAAGAAATGGTTCATTAGCCAGCACTATACCCGGAGTAAACATCACGCGATAATTTGCGAAATAAGGAAACACGGCTAACCAAAGCTGCCAAATACATACGACGCAAGATACGGGCTTGATTCAATGGAAGCTGAGGTTATCGAGGTCATGCTGGCAGATGTAGTACTCACTGGCGATGCTACTGAGATGGATACTTAAGCTATGAAGCACCTGAAAAAAGCATGCGAGGCAGCCATGTCTAAAATAAGCCCCAAGAGGCATATCAGTGAACCCGTCTACTGGTGGACAGCAGACATTGCAGAATTGCGTAACGTGTGCAAAAGAGCAAGACGAGCTTACCAAAGTTCTAAGGGCAACCACAGTTTCCAAGAAAACCAGCTTTATTGTAAGCAAAAAAAAAATGGCTCTTAAAAAGGTAATTAAAGGGAGTGAACGACAATGCTTCCTTCAACTATGCGACGAAGTTTATAGTAGCTTTTGGGGACTCGGTAACAGCTAGCCATGAAAACTGAAAGTTTTCAAGCCAGTTCCAACAACGTGCCCGGCCGCTATTGAGAGACAAAGACGAGCTCCTGATGATCATTAAACGGATCACAAACAATAAAGCTCCTGGCCCAAACCCCAAGGAGGCACTAAAAGTGGCAATTCGAAGTCATACCGACATTTTTGCAGATCTCTACAATACATGCCTAAAAGAAGGCACATTTCCAACTCAGTGGAAGATACAGAAACTGGTGCTGATACCAAGGGGATCTAAGCCTGCGGAAGACCCTACAGGCTACCGCCCCCTTTGCATGATAGACCCCGCAGGCAAAATTCTAGAACGGTTGATCGCTAATCGTCTTGAGGCCGCTATTGATGATGCAGGCGGTCTATCATCGTCGTAATTCGGACTCCGCAAGGCTCGATCAACCACAGATGCTGTAGCTGTGGTTAAAACTATTGCGCAGAAGGCAGTCTAAGGAACTCAGTGGTTATACGGTAGCAAGGAGTACTGTCTAATGGCAACGCTAGACCTCAAGAATGTCTTCAATACCGCGAACTGGAACCAGATCCTGTTGGCGCTTGAAGGAACAAATTACAACTTATATGTTAAGTGTATGAAATCAAAGTACCGATTGAGTGTCCTCAGAGTGTGCTGCGCGTTTCGCACGGTATCAAAAGACGCCATTATGGCCAATATATTTAATGGCAAAAGAGTACGCTTGAAGCTCAAATTTTCAAGGATTGGCAATAATTCGCTAAAAAAAATGTGGGGGTGCTGGATGATAAATTTTGTATAACAAGCAGGTAGTGGATTGAAAAAGTACGCTCTATTCACTGCGACAATACTTTCCTTGCCCTGTACGAGTACCAATACAAAAAATAATCCGTACACATGTACGTACATACTCGCATAAGCCGACATAAATGTATATACTACTGTGGGCAAAAAGTAAGGTGAATTTATTTGTCAAACTTCGCGGGATTAAAATTTCGCCCTAGTTATTTTTTTCATGAGTTGGCAGCACTGTTAATAACATGTGGGCCAACTTTCATGTGAATGTCATTATCAGTAATATATTTACGCTTGTGTTTACCAAACGACCAAGAGTGCATTTTTCGATTTTTACAATGTCTGATTTGATTGAGCAGAGAAGTGCCATTAAATTTTGTTTGCGGAATGAAATTTTGGCTGCGGAAACGTTTAGCATGTTGCAGAAGGCATATGGTGATTCGACCATGTCGCAGAAAAATGTTTATAAGTGGTACAAAGACTTCAAAGAGGGTCGAGAACGTGTTGATGACTTGGAGCGCTCCGGACGACCATCGACGTCAACAGATGACCAACACGTCAATAAAGTGAAGGAGTTAGTGCTCAAAAATCGTCGGTTGACTGTTAAAGACCTTACTGATATGATCGGAATATCAGAAGGATCTGTGAAAACCATTTTGAAAGACCATTTGGGCCTACGAAAAGTCAAATCTCGTTTGGTACCGAAAACTCTCAATTTATTGGAAAAAAGTCGTCGCGTTGATGTGGGTGAAACCATGCTTAGACTATCAGGACAATCTCAAATGCATCATTACAGGAGATGAGACTTGGATTTATGCTTACGACCCTGAAACAACCGACCAATCAAGCGAATATCGTGCTAAAGACGAGGCCAGACCGAAAAGAGCACGTCAAAGTCTTTCAAAAATAAAGGTCATGATGACAGTTTTTTTCGATTTTCGTTGTGTGGTGCTCTATGAATTCCTTCCACCTGGCCAAACTGTTAATACGAGTAAGGAATATTATTTGAGCGTTATGCGTCGTTTACGTGAAGCAATGCGTTTAAAAAGATCAGAATTATGGGCCAACAACTCTTGGGTTTTGCATCACGATAATGCACCGTCGTACACTTCACTCGTTCTTCGTGACCATTTCGCCAAAAATTCCACTCATATCGTTCCGCAACCACCGTATTCGCCTGATTTGGCTCCGTGTGACTTCTGGCTATTCCCAAAACTCAAGAGACCACTCCGGGGAACGCGTTTCGAGTCGATTGAGGAGATAAAAGCTGAATCGAAGAAGGTGCTGATGGCTATACCGGAAATGGACTATTTGGCATGTTTCGGGGATTGGAAAAATCGTTGGCATAAGTGTATTTCATCGAGAGGGGATTATTTTGAAGGGGATGAAATTGATTTACAAGAATAAATAAAGATTTTTCATTTTACAACCAAATTCACCTTACTTTTTGCCCACAGTAGTACATATATGCACCGGCACGCACTCGCCACAGCAAAAATATAACCATTAGTCATAAATTAAAATAAAAAAAAAAATGTGAATGTACGGAGATGCCGGTTCCAGTAAAAGCAATCATAGAGTAATTCAATGAAGCAAAAAAGCATCGCAGCCACAGACGCATTAGTAAAATTGTAACGAACTTACATTTTAAAGTCACATATCGAACTTACACAGCAACTGACTTCTACAACATGCTGTCGTTTGTTTTTTTTTTTTTTTTTTTTTGCATAAAGTAGTTTATTCACAAAACTGTTTTAATATCACAAAATTAAAGCAATTTTTATTTTACATCAATTGTAGTTGGAGATATTAATAATTAATAAATTCTTTATACACTTAATTAATTAATTTATTTAATTAATTAATAGTCTAAAAAATACAGTATTTCTTACAGACTATGAAAACAGTTTAATGCGAAATATATTAATCAAAGTAAAATTAAACTTATAATTAACTAGTTTCAATTGTAATCAGTGAAAGAAAAAGATAACATTTCTTATAATTTAGAGAGGAAGATAATTAGATAATACTAAGAATTTAGTTCAACAATTCATTTAGAACTAATTTGAAGTGATTGATTTGATTGATTTGAAGTGAAGAAAAATCCAGGCCAGTATGATTTGAAAGCGAATTAAAATCACCCAGAGTTCTAGAAATCGGAGCATTGGAAGCATAATTAGTTCTTACCATCCCTAACCAGAAAAAATCATGATTCCGTAGACTTCGCTGAAGAATATTGAAAATGATTTTCTCGAGTAGCGATGGGGATTTACCAAATCGAAAAGGAAAGTAATGGAGAGAATAGTCCTTCTAATATCTAGTGATTTTAGATATATGAGCAAGCACCGACTTTTATAGGATGGAGTTGGATCAGTGAAATTTAAAGAACGCAAAGCATAACGCACAAAAGCTTTCTGGACACGTTTAAGCCTACTAATATGACAAGCATAATATGGTCTCCAAATAAAGACGGCGTATTTCAACTTCGAACGCACCAGAGACGTATATAACATCTTTGGAGTATATGGATCAGCAAAGTCCGAACTAAAACGTCGAATAAACGCAAGTACAGAATAAGACTTTGGAAAGGTGTGATTTAAATGTTTTTGAAAAGAGAATTCAGAACCAAATACCACACCAAGATCAGTAATTTTACTTCGACCTATAGGGTGGGCCATGTAATATTTGCTTTTTGAATAGGCTATAAAAAAAAACTAATAAATATTTTTTCAAATTTTTTTTTTATTTTGAAGATTGAACATTGTCATTTATCAATAAAAAATAATATCGTTCAAATGACTGCCACGACTGGCTTTACAGTAGGCAAAGACCAAAAACCGCACCAAACAGTGACTCGTGTGGATGAATTTGCTTCTCTACAGTAACGTGTGGATTTTTTGAGCCCCAAATCCGACAATTTAGCTTATTGACGTAGTCACCGATGTGAAAATCAGAAAAGAAGAAGAAGACTCACCAATTTGGAAATAGGTTTTCAATATTTCCCAATTTTGTTCAAGCGTATAGCGTCCCATTTCGTAAATGTCAAACCTTTAAGTAAATTATGAACACATTTGACATGTCATTTGTGTTACCATTCTCAAAAAAATAGGTGATTCAAAAAGCAAACGCTATATGACCCACCCTGTACATAGAACCACAAATGTGGTAGGAAGAGGGTATAAGAGAACAAGATTTAGAATAAGAAATATAAAAAAACTTGCTTATATCATATTTAAATCTAACCTATTTCTTTTACACCAAGCAACAACGTTATCTAAATCAGATTGAAGCTTTAAAGGTTAAAGGTACTTGCAATCCCCGAATATATCTTTAAATCATCAGGATACAAGAGAAAATTTGCGTTATTAAAACAACCAGAAATTTCATTAACAAAAAGTATAAAAAGTAGGGGACCCAACATACTTCCCTGAGGTACACCAGAGGACGCAATAAAAGAAATAGATGACGCTCCATCAAGATTAGCAACACATTTCCGAGAGGAGAGGTAGGATTTAATCCATTTTAAAAGAGTCGAATGGAATCCTATAGCACTCTTTTTGGAAACTAAAACCCTGTGATTAACCTTACCAAATGAAAAGTCTGTGTAAATAGTATCAACTTGAGTTTTTCTTTTAAAGGTGATATACATACAATATTCGGAGATCACTGCAAGATATGAAATAAATGTTTTCTTTCACTATTAATTCAAATAATTTTAAAACCGTGGATAATTTGGCAATTGGTCTATAATTAGCAATATTGTTTCTATTTCCACTTTTTAATACTGGATTAATGGTTGTTACTTTCCAGGCATCTATGAATTCTCCTCGCTCAAGGGATTTGTTAAACATTAACAAAAGTGGGTAGGCGATTGCAGGGCAGTTTTTAAAGAAGATACGGAGATAGCCCATCTACATCAGATTTTGTTGATGTTTTGAGTTGTCGAATTCCATCTTCAACATCAGAAAGCGTAAAAGTTAACGAGCCAATATTGATTGTGGAATTCATGTTCGAGTGACACTCATGAATTAAATCAGAGTCTACTTGAAAATTTGAACAAAAAACTCTGCAAAAAGATTGGCTGCATCTATAGAAGTATGTGCTTGAGTTTCGTTATAGAATACAACCGAAGGAATACTTAAGCATGATTTCCTGGTTTTAAAACATCGCCAGAAGGAACAAGGATTTAATTTAATGTCCGATTCAAACTAAAGAATTTAATTTCGCTTAAATTTTTTTATCCAAAGTTTTAAGTTCTCTAAAGAAATATAGATATTTATCTTTATCTGCGATAGAATGAGAAAACATAAGCTTTTTGAAATATTTATTTCATAACAATTGGCAACTTCAACCACAGTAAAGAAAGAACCCCAATTTAAAATATCAACTGGTAAATTAATTATATTAAAATCAAAGTTTCTAAGACAAAAAATAGTAGTCACTTTTTCAGGATACAAGTCATTAAACTATTAGAATTGTATATGAAGGCTAAGTGGTACATGATGCAGACCAGGAGTAGAGGGTCTACACATTCTAATAAAGAAAAATTGATATTATCATTAATGAAAATGAGATCGAGAATTCGGGAAAGATTATTTGAGAAATTATTTATCTGAACCAGTCCAAAACTTAAAAAATTATCAATCAAATAAATTTCAGATATACCACTAACATTGCTTGAACATCAATATCATCTATATTAGACCATTCAATATTGCTCAAATTGAAGCCCCCAAGAACACAAAAGTTGCCATTATTTGAGGCTATAGCTAAAACGTTATCCACATGTGCTTTATACAGTGTATCAATACTTGACGGAGGAATATATGACGCACAAATCCAGATATTTGAAGCATTATTCAATGAGACGCACAGCTGATCCAGGAGTGGATCATTGTTTTTCAGAGATACTAGTGATGAACGGTACTTCCGTTGAACAGCTATTAAAACCCCTCCTCCTCTGCAGAGACCAGTTCTCGACATCATGGTCCTTACGATATACATGGTATAAATTTGGATTAAAACATTCATTGTCGAAAAAGTTTTAATTTAACCATGTCTCGATGAGAACAAAAATATCATAATCCAAGTGCGAACTAAACGCTAAAAGTTAATTAGACTTAGATATCAATCCAGAATCATTTTCAAAGTACATTTTTAAAGTTTTTTGACCATTATTAAGAGCACAATTTTTTATTCCTGATGCATTGGTGAATCGTTTTTTTTTTGTTTTAATTAAAAGGTCGATCTGGCCATATGTCCGCGTTGAGCAATATAACGAAGGAACATTCTGATACACCCAATTTAAAATTAATTTTTCTAAGTGTATTTAATTCCGTATCTTTTTTAACAACTTTGTAGCATAATTTTTCAATTTTCTGCTCATTCCACATGATACCAAATTATTGTTATACCTCGCAAAAATTAGTCACACAACATGTTTAGTGGCAGTACTGGCACCCACATACAAAATAGTTTTTGTTCGAGATTGTGACTCTATGTTATTTCTTTCTCAATGCGTCATCCAAAGACTGAAATAATAAGACGCACTCTTGTTTCAGAGTAGGTTTCTAACTTTGCAGTTATGTATTTAAGTTAACACCTGTAAAATTCAAATTTAATTTATTCTTTCCCATTCAATTCGAGTGAACTCGATACTAACAAAATTGTTAGCAGACATTTTTCTTCTTCTTAATTGACGCTATAATCGCTTACGCGAAGTTGACCGAGTTTAACAAATCGCTCCAATCCTTTCTTTCTCGTGCTAACCGGCGCCAATTGGACACATCAAGTGAAGCCAAGTCCTTCTCCACCTGATCTTTCCAACGCAGAGGAGGCCTTCCTCTTCCTCTGCTACCACCAGCTGATACCTCATCAAATACTTTCAGAGCCGGAGCGTTTGTATCCATTCGGACGACATCATAAAATAATAAAGCGTGCCGGAAATGCAAACATAGCATTTATGTAATTAACAATACAACATAGCATTTATCATATTTACTAAAAAGTTTAAGGGGGTAGTATGGTATTTTTTTTTTTTTAATTTTTTTTTTTTTTTTTTTTAAATTATTCTATAATATCTTAAGATTATTGTGTGAAAGTTTGAAGTGCATTAGAGTAAAATTGACAAAGACACAAAGAATTAAGTATCTACCTCTCCAACCGGATTTCACGCTGTAAAAATCTTCACAAATCTTTAAACGCGTTTTTCTCACACTTGCCTTTTTTACGGTCGGTGTCCACTGTAGATTCATATCTACTGCCCCGATTCTTTTCAAATTTGGTTTTTTTGTTTCTTTACTTTATTCACGAGGTAATGACGTCGAGTTTTTTTTTTTTAAATTTTGTCATATTTTAAAACAACAAAGTTTTCAAGTTTTTTTTATGAAAAATCGGTGTTTTGACTTCAAAGCGCTTTAAAAAATTAAAAAAAAAAAAAAAAAATTCGACGTTGTTACCTGCGAAACTTTATTAGCTGATGAAATCAATTTGGCTTTTTGATTTTAGTTGATCCAGTAATGAGTTCTGAGGAACACCGCAATAAAACTTTTTTATGAGACGTCCGTGAAGATTCGCTGCCACCAACTCATTTCTTCATAAAAATCAATGAAAATTTCACACAATATTCTTTAAATATGACTTTATAATGAAGTAATTTTAAAATTTTGAATAAATCAACTGTGTCGACAAAAAAAATTTCGAAAAATATGCTTGTTTTACACCGAATTAACCATACTACCCCCTTAATTAGGCAAATGAGTTGTAATTAGAAATCAGTCTGAAGTTGGAAGTATAATAAAGAAGAGCTAGAAGCTCTGACATTTAAAACACAAAAAGTGTAAGTCTGACATAGTCAGCCGCGTTCGTGAGTGAACAAAAATTAAAGGAAGAAGGACTTCCCTGGACTTAACATTCACACCATCATTCCAGAGGACTCCTGCAGCAGAAGCAGTAGCCGGTGTAACCACTAAGCGACTGGTGTCATCAAATAAGACTCTGTAGTGCCCGTCCGCAGAGCAACGAAAGTGCTTTCGTCAGGATCCTTAATAGGGCAACCAAAAAGGAGACATCCTAGCAGCCGGCGGAGAAATAGAATGCTAGCCTTACTTAAGTTCTTATGTTTTAGTTAAGCAAACAATAATTAAGACATTTTATAAAAATAATTGAAGAAATTGTTTTTGTCCAAAATAAATTGCGAAAAACTTTAAGGCTCAATCGTGGAAATTATGTGAAAATAATTGAAAAAAAATTTAGTTAAATTTTAAGGCTCGATTTTTAGATTTAGTTGCGAAAAACTGGTGGAAAATAGTTTTATTAGCCTAAAAGAAAGAAAATCCATGAGAGAATAATTAAAATTGAAGAAAAAAATAATAATAGTGAATAAGAGTTAAATGTTTTGTAAAGTGCAAATATAAATTTGAAACGAGGAAACTTTAGCTAAATTAAATTTAATAAAATTAATAATTTTGTTCCTTTTGTAGAACAACATCAAGACGCACGTCACAAATAGGAAGAGGACCGCGGCAAACACCCAAAAAGTGTGTACGCGCCAATTATTTATATATTTATATAATAAGTTTGAACCAAATTCAAATTTTCTTCTGACATTTAAAATAAGTAATCCGTATAATATTTTGAGACTCGCAGTCCTTAATCCCCCAAACCTTCAACCAAACGAAGAAAATAGGGGCATAAAAAGACAAGGGACGGAAATAGTGAATAAGATTTTAAACGAACGTGCAATTGCAAGAAATGTTATTGAGGTAGACAAAAAAGTCAATGTAGCAGCAGCAAACGGCAAAGGAGAATTAGACAAAATACCTGACGTCGTACGTTGCTTCGTGAATGTTCCGGTGATCCAAGTGAATTTGGATCTTGGAAAAAAAGTGTGGAAAGAATACTTCAGATGTACGAAGCTCCCACAAATATTTTGGAGTTATTAGAGTTACCAGGAATAAAATTATAGGACATGCGGGCATTGTTTTGGAATCCTACAATACACCCTTAAACTGGGCCGCTATTTCCCGCTGCCTTACCACGCATTACGGTGACAAACGAGATTTAGGTACTCTCGAGTATCAAATGTCATCCTTAATCCAAGGAAAACTGTCCATACAGGAATTCTATTGTATCAAAAAGTTTATACCAATCTTTCTCTGATCCTAAACAAAATTTCATGTTTGGATGCAGGAATGGAATCTCGCACCTTGCTGGTATCCACATACAGGAATAAAGCTCTTGATACATTCATAAGAGGTCTCAGCGAAGACTTACCTAGATTGCTAGGAATTAGGGAACCTTCCAATCTTCCTGAGGCACACCAATTGTGCTTAAAGTTGGAAAGTCAAACATTCAGAGCAAACGTTGCTCACTATAACTCCCGTAAAACTCATAATGCAACGCCTCTCCCTCCTCCTCTACATAGGAACTCTCAACCTCAAACATTTTATCCACATTTAATTCATTGGAATCAACCAATGCAAGGACATAGGCATTATCAACCCTCACCTAACCAACAATGGCAACGACAACAAAATTTCAACCCACAAGCTTCTAACCCACAATGGTAAGGACAACAAAATTTCAATACACGACCACAAATATTTAACCAACAATGACAACAAGTTCCTCCTCGACCTTTTGCATCTAAACCATTACCAAAACCTGAACTAATGGATATTGACCAAAGTATCCAAACACGAAGAGTTAATTACATAAATCGACAAGCACGGAATCCCTTCTTAGGAAAACGTCCCCTTTATCCAACCCAACAACTACATAAGCCCAACAAATACACCCAAACGCAGAAAACTACGGTCAATTTGAGGAAACACACAACAGTTATACTGACCAACCAAATCCGGGATGTAACGATACTTATGAAACAGATAATTTTGACCACCAAGAAAGTGAAACTCTTATTGAGGATCTTTCCGATACACATTCTTTGGACTAGCGAACTCCTTATTTTGAGTGTAAGCCGAGGAGTGGAAAAATTCTTAAAATTCTAATAGACACAGGTTCTAACAAAAATTACATTCAACATTCTATAGAATATATTCTTGGCGAACTCTATTAGTGGTAATGTAAAAACAACCCATCATACAAACGTAAATCTTTTCAGAGTACCAGATCTAAAGATACAATTTTTTATTCTGCCTTCATTAAAATCTTTCCATGGAATTTTAGGAAACGACAGTTTAAAAGCCCTTTCGGCCATAATTCACACAAAACATGACTAGAATGACAGCATGATTTATGAGCGCCCAGTAAGTTAGCATTGTGTCTAATTGCACTCCTAGGTATTTCACCTATAAAGTGGCATCGAGTACTTCGATATTTACTTCTAATGGGATGCGCCTGTTGGTTAGAAGGATTAGCTCTGTTTTTGTGTGGCCGGTTTTAGTCCGTCGTCCTCTAGCCATGTCTCAGCTCGGATCATCACCTGATGTACTCTCCTTTTGGCCTCGTCAGTGTTTCGAACGATTATTATAGCTGCAATGTCATCTGCGTGTCCCACTAAATGCACATCCTCAGGCATCGCTATTCGAAGGATTTCATCGTAGTTTATTAGTTTATATTCCAAAGTACAAGTCCAAGTATTGATTCTTGGGTCACACCTGCTGTTATTTGTTTTGTCTTGCATCGTTCACAGGCTTCGTATAAGAGTACGCGATTGCTGCAAATAATCGTCAATAGATCATTCGGTTCTTGAATTTTGCCTTTAAGGCTTCAATTACATCGCCACATCTTAAACGGTTGAAAGAATTTCTAGTATCCAGTGTGACTAGTAATACCAATCATTTGGAGAATCGATTACCTGCCTGAGCATGTTCTACACTAACTATTACATCTTGAATGGCTCCTAAGGTAGATCTGCCACTTCTAAAACCATGCTGCCTGTCAGACAGACAGCCACTGTTCTCTGCTGCATCGCTAAGCCTTCGTAAGACAAGCTTTAGGTGCCCTATCCCGTATCAGAAATTTCCGTGCAAGTCTTTAACGATTTGCTCCGATCGCTGACTGATGCTCAGCTAATATATCTTTGCCGTTTCTCTTATCTCTTGCTCGGCCTCTCACTATGGTCCAATCGCTGGGATGCACCTCTTCGTTTTCACCTTTTATCAGAGAGAGGGTGGTTCCGCGCCTCATTAGTGGAGGTAGAACCCACACCCTCGCCGTCGCTCAAAAGGGTACATCCTTTAATGGTTACCACATCTTATTTGCCATAGTTCTCCAAGACTTAAAATGTAAGCTCTAAGAAGCTCCAAGGACTCTTTGTTGCTGCACACCATCACCTTGACTCTGTTGTGCCATTTAACATCATCAAACACGGCTCATTATTTTCGCTTCTACCCCTCTCGATTTTACCTTCCAGCTGAACTTGGTCGATAATGTCTACTTGTAGCTCCGGCGGTGAGTTTAAACTTGGAGACGGTTTAGATCTCTGTCTTTTCGACAATGTGGCTGCCGTTTTCCTTGCCAAAGCTGCAGGTTGCAAAGTAACAGGTTGCACCTACAGTCAGGTTTGGATAATACTGCCGCCCCACTGGGATCTGAAGCAGATCAGCGCTCATTATGAGACAGACGCTTCTGGAATTATGGACGTGACGACCTACCGGGAAGTTTCTCAGCTTCCAGTTTGGAAACATGGACGGACTTGTACCTGTCTTTTTTGGCATCTCCAGGCTAGCCTCTGCAATATGAGTGACCCTTCTGGAGTACTGAAGCACTCCGTTGGCTCAGCCCAGCCTTTCACAGATGCACGCAAGCCCAACCACCACCGGAAGGTCCAAGTACGAGGAAGGGAGGCGGAACCAATTATGGGTTGAAATATTGTTCCATCGTATATTGAACTAATTCGCTATGAAGCTGCTTGTTCTTCCACTTTGTACCTGTTAATTTGAGCAGTTTCACAGTGCTTTAGGTTTATTTGAATAATTCTCATTGCATTTTATTTTTCAGAGCTCTCCTAAACGCTGGACACCTGTAGCTCCCAGCGATACGTTTCATGTATTCCTTTCTTTCCGCTTCGCAGAGAACGTACTTCAGGCTGTTTTAGCATTTTTTCGCAAAGTAGCCCATGTCAGCACCACATGTTCTGCAAAGCTTTGATCTATATTTTTCGCTAGAACAATTCGCGACATGTGGCCATACTGAAAGCAACTATAGTATTTTTGTAACGAGACACATCGAATTACGTCCAGTTTTGGTTTCGTGGATTAAACTCAGGCATTTTTGATGTTGTAAGATGTGCCGATAATGTCGATAAAATCATAGAAATAATGGGCGTGTTCATAGACGTACCATCGTCTAAGAGCTAAAAATCAACCATAAAACAGTTTTAAACCATTTGCGCAAAAATTTTACCCAAAAATAATGGATTTATTTTACATAACTTTTGTATTGAAAACTAGCAAACACAAAAAGAACATCTAAACTTCTTTATAATCCAACCAACTTAAAGGGGTTTTTGCAATTAGCCAGGACCTCAGTGTCAAGAAGACACGAGTTGGGTATTCAGTAGTAAGTTAAACGTGTAATCGTAAAGTAACACGACTAAATGTTGAAACTACTTAAAACAAGATGACCTGCCAATAATTTGTGACTCTTACTTGGCAATCAAATGGTCGAACTCTCAGCAATCATTGTAAGACGTTTTATTTGGATAAACATGTAACATCTAGGATATTTCGCTCTGCACGGTTAGTTATTTTCCTCGTAAGAGCAAAGGCTGACATCATTGCCATTCAAGAGAAGCGATGGACGGGGCAAGGCAAGAAGAGCATTAGACTTTACAACGAGTACTACAGCTGCCATGTAAAGGAGCTCAAATTCGGTACTGTACTTAAACTGAGAGAGAGACTTTGCCGCCAAATACTTTCGTTCAATCCGCTGGAGGAGCGTCTCGTAATAATCCCCATCAAAACGAAATTTGAGCGCGCGCCCCGACGGAAGAGAGAGACTGTGCGAACAAAGATTCCTCCTATGAGTGCCTGGAACGTTTCTATGAGCGCTGCCCCTGTTACGATATAAGAATCGAGCTAGTGATTGAAATGGCAGCGATTTTTTGGTCCCACTGTCGGAAAATCCAGCTTGCACAAAGAAACATCCGGAAACGGACAGATGCTGATCGACTTCGCAGGGCTAGAAACATGGTAATATGTAGCACCAGATTCCAGCATAAAAAATACACCAAGCTACGTGGCTGTCTCCTGATCGAAAAACGTAAAACCAGATAGATCATGTTTCAAGAAATGGAAGACACTCTTCTAGTGTTGTAGATGTAACTGACATCCAGAACGTGCTTGAATTATGGAGGAAACACTTCTCAAACTTGCCAAATAGTGACAAACGCGCGTTGACGACGGAACTGTTGTTCCGCTACCCGACCAGGCCGAGGTGAGAATAGCGATGGCGCGGCTAAAGAACAACAAAGCCGCGGGCGCCGACGGACTGCCGGCTGAGCTACTCAAACATGACGGCGACGAGCTAGTAAGCTGGTAAACAACTGATTGGACTTTATCAGTGTGGGTATAGACCTGGAATCAACAAAGTATTGACAATATGCAAAGTTTGGAGAAATGAAAGGAAAATCGACACACATCTCTTTTTGTCGATTATAAAGCCGCCTTCGGCATTACGAAAAAAAGTTACCTATAGGCGCAAACGAAAGTTTTTGCCATCCTGAAAGTAGCTGAATGGATAATCGAGAGGAGATGGAGCGGGAAACAGATTGAAGTTTTTAGTGACAGTCAAGCTGCACTGAAGGCCCTGGAGAACCGCAGGCAAACCTCAAAGATTGTTCAATAATGTAAGAAGAAGCTTAATTTTGTCGCGAGACAAAATAGGCTTGTACTTACATATATGGGACAATACGGTGGTCAAGGAAACCAAATTGCCGATGAATTGGACAACCATGGATTAGCGGTGCCCCCACAAAGGCCAGAGCCAATAATAGGAATCAGTCCCACAGGAATCAAATATTGGATCAGCGATTATGTAGGCAATCCACATAAAGAGCGATGGCCCGGTCTAGAACGCTGCAGAACTGCAAAGTGTTTTGTGACAAGTCCGAACAGAAAACTGTCAAACTTTCTACTAAAACTTGGAAGGAAAGGCGTTCGGTTGATGGTCGGTATCATTACAAGACACAACCCATGGGGTCAGAATATGACTACATTGAAGGAGGAGGCGAATAGCACTGAGCACTTTCTCTGTGAGTGTCCTGCCTCTGCTAGAGCACATCTACGAGTTTTTGGTTCCGATGTCGTGAGAATGAGTAATATTCGTTCTCTAAAACTGGAGGATATTTACAGACTTGCCAAAGAGTCTCGAAAATTCTCACAGGACTAACGATCTATATCTCTGTCTCTATTCTTCCCTATCTCTTTCTCTGGTACTTTTCTCATTCCCTCCTTGACTATCTACCCCCTTTCCAGAGCTTAAAATACAATGGGCTTTTTAGACTGAGTGTTTTAGGAGCCACCAAATCTCCTGGTGCTCCTTGGCTCGACCTATTTCAATTTCAGTTACCTATGAACGGCGATGTCTAATTTGTCTAAACTAATGCCGCAATGTAAAATAAGGTTGATCAATACAAGTAGCGCCGTCAGAATTGGGAAAAACCTCTCCGAGCCAACTGATGCCAAGCGAAGTTTCAGACGGGGTTACTATCTACAGTGTGACTTCTTGAACCTGATGCTGAAAAGGATCATGCGAGCCGCAAAACGTAATCGCTAAGACACAATATGTTATGAGACGTACAATTGTTGAAGTATTCTGATGATATTGATTTCATCGGCCTTAACAACCGCGCAATTAGTTCTGCCTTTTCTAAATTGGATAAAGAGGAAAAGTGAATGGGGTTGGTGGTGAAGGAGGACGACACGAAGTACTTTCTGTCGTCAAACAAATAGTCAGCACACTCGCGTATCACGTCACTATTGACAGTATGATTTCGAGGTTTTAAGATACTTCGTATGTTATGCAGTAACCAGCGTTAACATCGTACTTCTATATAGGAGCCAGCATTAACACCGATAATAATATCAACATCTTTCTTGCGAACAAGTGCTACTTTAGTTTAAGAGGGCAATTAAGCAGTAAAGCCTTCTCTCGACGAACAAAACTAACACCTTATAAGGCTCTCATCACGCCCGTCTTATCGTACGGCGTAGAAGCTTGGACGATGAGGCGTCCCTTGGAGTGTTTGAGAGGAAAACTCTGCGGAAGATTTTTTAACTTTTGCACGTTAGCGATGGAAGTATCATAGGCGGTAGAAGATGAGCTGCACGAGTTTTGCGACGGCGAATAAAGAATCACAGGCTTCGTTGGCTGAGTCATGTCGTCCACTCAAGTTAGCGTTATCGCGCCAATCAAAAAAAAGAATACTATATTAGCATTATTGGTCGCATTGTTCCTAGCAACATTGTTGTTATATGCAATGGATCTTTTTTGATTTTTTGAATTTATATTACTCTTAAAAGTGGAATGTATTTCCTTGAAGAATTACAACGCATTTTCCAGATGGAATTGGTATAACACTGCACACATCACATCTATACATCACATTCTTACAAGAATTGATGAGTTTTAGATAGGTAGAGCTTAATTTAGTACACTTTAGATGAAATCTAAGAGGGCAAATTCCACCAGACACAGAGTCACTTGCGGTACACTGCGAGCTACAATTAGCGTAAAAGGTCATCGGACACGGCAAAATAAATCAAACGAGGAAACAGAATGTGGGAAAACACGTCTTCACTCAGCGCAAGTTATTACGCGTTTCCTTCCATCATCATATCCATCTGGCTGTTTCATTTAAATGTTGAAGTTTACTATTCAGGAATGCCCTTTGTCGTATTCGTAAGTTAAGCTTTGCAGCCATGGCAATAAGTATGCAAATAGAGGTATATCATGACGCAAGCTGGTATCAGGGTAGATCTAGCTCATCGCCTACGAAGATATTAGATCAGACACGCTTTAGAGGTTGGCCGTAGGTAAGTTAGGAGAGGTATGGCCGGGAGGCAAACTTGAAGCGGTCAGTAAGGAAGAAATTCCGAAGAGACCTTGAGCTCGAGTTTGGATTCTGGCCAAGCTGGCACAGCTGATTAAAATTGAAGAGATTTTCAAGTCCTGCAATAAAGACCTGCCAACCCATAACTGGAAGGTACGAAAAATAGGAGAGGTAGTAGAAGGTAGGCGGTGCTCATTCTCAATGCGGAATCGCTCGCCCTACTGGCGCAGAATAACAACGTTGTTAGGTTCGGGTTTGTTGACGCAACCGTTCGGATCCACCGCAACGACGAGCCAGTTTTGGTGAGGAAAGTGACAAAGCCAGCTTGTGTAGCGATACTGACGAAGCGTTGGAGCAGCCTATGCTTAACTGACTCTGAGAGGCTGACTGGTGCTGGGCCGCTCTTCAACAAAAAGAATCTGCTCTGTGACACTGAGGGTGGAAAGATCTCGAAGGAAGACATTGATGTCACGATGGCGACGATGAAACGGATAGATCCACATTAAGCTGATCCAAATTAATCTCCACAACTCTAAACATGCATCCGCGCAACTTTCTGTCCGCTTAGCTGCCGGTGGACTTGACTTGGCCCTCATCCAAGAGCTGTGGATATGCAGCCATATAATCTGCGGAGTCGGAGTGAAGAGCTTCAAACTTATCGCCGTACAACTCAAAGGTAATATTCATAGCCGCATCCTACATCCACAGTAGCAGACTTGGTGGTGGCAAACATTGAGCTCGAACGCTTGTGAGAGAGGCAGCTCGGAAGAACAAACATCTGCTTGTATCCTGCGACGCATATGCTCACAACACCCTATGGGGGAGCAGCAACACTAATGCTAGAGGTGAGTCACTACTTGACTTTATTAAAGAATGAATAGGGGGGAGTTTCGGATATCAGCCTGGCTTCCGGCACGTTCAGAGATGGCGATTTTCAAACGGAAATTCGTTCTCAGACCATCGGTATATTGAATTTGGAATCGACATTAGATCTTCTCAAGTTAGTAAGTTCAGAAATGTAAGGAAAATCGACGGGGGAGTTTACAATAAAAAACTAAGAGCTTTGCTGCTTTGGTCTATCGCTCAGCTGTGTATGAAACTACTAGCCAATCACCTGCAAGGACCATCTTAGGAAGCGATTTAGCAAATGTAATTTGGTACTGGTAAAGGATTTTCTCTGAAACTGTAGCTGTCCTGGGAAGATCCATGAAGGGTGATTAAGATATTGAATGATGTGGTGCATCGTATACAGCAATGCAAAACTATACAGGGGAAAATCAAAGTAGCTCACCAGTACAAACAGATTGGTACCTATTGTAAGTGGAGGGAGATACTAAGGACATACTAAAACAAAAACATGAATTGTTTTGACACCAGATGACAAGACAGAACAAGGTGAGACAGAAGTCACAAGAAGCTCCGGGCTTCCAATTCTAGAAATTACGGTAGTTATTAATCACATGTAATATATATAGAGGTGCACGCCCCCAGGTCAGTCCTAATTTAAACGTGTGAGCATAAATCATAAAGTAAAGCGATTAAGTGTTCAAATTAAATAAAGGAATTTACGCTACCAATAATTTGTGACTTGTATTTGGCAACCCAGTTATCGAATTCAGAGGAAATATTGTGAACGTTTTATATACATATGTAGATAAAAACTGACAATTTCGTTTTTTACTATGCAGTGGAACATAAACGGATATTACAACAATAAATAATTGTACTGCAACATAAGTGGATTTATAATGTGGAAAAGTAACTGTGAATAAGTGGCAAAAATATAAATTTGGGCAAATGCGATTAAAGAGAATTTTCTTAATCGGTAGTATATAAAATAAAATAAAAATAGTGTATAATAAAATTTTATCCTGCTAATTAAAAATTTGGCGCTTAGAGCTTGAGCAAAGTGAAAATAAAACAATAACAAAAACGTCAAACCAATAAAACATAAATTAAACACGGCCATCTGCAATAACCGCGGCCTAAAAATATGCAAGCTTTTTCCTGCATTTCCTGCAAATAAGACACAAAAAAAAAATTTATAAAATTAACAATGGGCGTTGGTCACTCCCCACTATATCGAGGTCTTTTGAAAGAGCAACAACAAATACAACAGGAATAGCAGCAGCATCAACAACAACTCTAACAATAGCTGCAGCATCAAGCCCAACAACTCCAAAAACAACAACCATTGCTTATAACCCCTTCTTCTCCCTGGAAGACCCAATGTCTTTCCCCAAATATTGACTCGTCAAAACCTCTTGAAAATCCACAACAAATTCCGCAACAGTAGAACATTTATTTACTGCAAGAACTGCTGACGCTGCTACAACACCAGAAAATCGAAAAAAGTACTCCCCAATGCGCTCTAAGTGAACCTCCCCAAAATTAACAGCAGAGTTTATCTCCAAAAGCTTTAACCCGTAAATCTACTCCAGGTAATAATTGACAAACTGTTGACCCCAAAAAAAGGCCACGCGATAGCCCAGGTAAGCCGAAAATATTCCAAAGAACAAGCTAAACTCGATCAGTATTGGTTAGGTGGCTCCGAGTCCTCTGAAAATCGTTTCTCTTCTTTTGAAATTCAAAAACAAAATTAAAAAAATCAAAAGCCGCAAGAAAAAAAAGTCGCGAAGCCCCCAAAATCAGCAATATTACCCCTTGACAAAGTCAACAATATTACCCCTTTGATGAAGCTCTTAACTCAAAATGCTTTGGCTCTTACGATTTGAAACTCATTAATAATGACCAAGTAAATATAAATATATACATATCTACCCCTGAAGCCTACAAAAAAATAGTTACCCTTCTGGAGAAAAAAGCCACCAAATTGTATACATATAAGCCAAAACAAGAACGAAACTTCTAGGTAATTCTGAAAAATATGCACGCATCTGTTGACACTGAAAAAACTTCTCAAGAGCTTAAAGACCTTGGCCACACAGCGACAAATATACAAAACATCAAAAACAGAATTACAAAAAGCCCACTCCCGATGTTCATTGTCGAGTTGAAACCGAGGCCGATTAATAAAGATATAGTATATGAGGTAAAAAAAAATTAAATAAAATATGAGATCAAGTATCTATTTAACTCGAAAATTATGTTTGAACCCCCACGCCCAAAGCGGCAACTGCCAGCAGTACGGCCACACAAAAATCTACTGCCACAGAAAACCCGTTTGACCAGATGACGTCAAATGTGCCTTATTTTATACAAAGGAGATAACCCAGCAAATTATAAAGGCTGCATGATTTATAAAAATCTACAGAAGCTCACATACCCACCCTTGAGATGAAAGCATGAGAACACAACACCCGTCGCTCAAAATTCATTAAAGTTTGTCCCTGCTACACAAGCGTTCAGACACAGTCCTAACTCATTTTCATATTCCCAAGTTGTTAAAAATATCCCAGAAAATATAAATGCACCCTCGGCCCTCCAAAGAAACCACATCGGATTGACTGTCTTTACAACAGTAAACTTGGTTGGAATTACTTCCGGACGCTTGTATGCTCGAGTTTTTACCCCTCATTATATCGAACACTCGCTAAGTACTTCTCAAAATGTTAAAGACAACCTGGAGTTCATCCACCAAGTGGACCCACCCATAGAAAAGTTACAAAAAACAAAGTGAAAAAAGCGATGAAAAAGTTTAAAACCAAGAAAGCCCCTGGACTGGAGAAGTAATAGGTCTATTTATAAGTTCGTGCGGTTTTACAACAGATGGCGTAACTTGATTATTATTCCATCGATCCACATTTCCAAACATTCATTGGAGAGCTACTGTCGTAAGGCACAAACGTCAGTATAAGTTTTTTATTTGAAGCGTAAACAACAATATTTTTACCACACTTGAAAATGTCGAATTTCGTGCCAAATAATGTGTTTTTGCGGGGAATTCTTCTTCATTATTTTAATATGAAGAAAAAAGCAGCCGAAAGTCATCGTATCTTGGTGGAAGTTTATGGTGAGCATGCTCTATCTGAGCGAACGTGCCAGAAGTGGTTTGCACGCTTTAAAAGTGGTGATTTTGGCTTGGAAGACGAAGAACGCGAGGGTGCGCCGCCAAAGTTCATGGATACCGAATTGGAGGAATTGCTCGATCAAGATCCGGCTCAAACGCAAGAAGAGGTTGCAAAAACTTTGGGAGTTGATCAATCAACCATTTCCAAACGTTTAAAAGCCATGGGAATGATCCGAAAGGTAGGCCATTGGGTGCCGTATGAATTGAAGCCAAGAGACGTTGAACGCCGTTTTATGGCATGCGAACAACTGCTTCAAAGGCACAAAAGAAAGGGTTTTTTGCATCGAATTGTGACTGGCGATGAAAAGTGGGTCCATTACGACAATCCAAAACGTCGGGCAACGTATGGATACCCTGGCCATGCTTCAACATCGACGTCGGCGCAGAATATTCATGGCCTGAAGGTTATGCTGTGTATCTGGTGGGACCAGCTGGGTGTTGTGTATTATGAGCTACTGAAACCGAATGACACGATTACGGGGGATGTCTACCGACGACAATTGATGCGTTTGAGCCGAGCACTGCGAGAAAAACGGCCGCAATACGCCGATAGACACGACAAAGTTATTTTGCAACATGACAATGCTCGGCCACATGTTGCACAAGTGGTCAAAACATACTTAGAAACGCTCAAATGGGATGTCCTACCCCACCCGCCGTATAGTCCAGACCTTGCGCCATCCGATTACTATCTCTTCCGATCGATGCAACATGGCCTGGCTGACCAGCACTTCCGTAATTACGATGAAGTCAAAAAATGGATCGATTCGTGGATTACGGCAAAACCGACCGAATTTTTCACAAAGGGAATCCGTGAATTGCCAGAAAGATGGGAAAAAGTAGTAGTAAGCGATGGACAATATTTTGAATATTAAATTTGTAACCATTTTACGTCAATAAAGTTTCAAATTTCGAAAAAAAACCGCACGAACTTATTCATAGTCCTATTAAGCAACTCCCAACAGAGGGAATATCTTTCCTCACGCATATATACAATGCCTCAATATTAACTGGTTTTGTTCCTCCCCAATGGAAAGTCGCACTCATAAGAATGATCCTTAAACCGCCGAAAAAGTGTAATCTCATCGCTCCATTAGCTTGTTGCCTATTACCTCAAAAGTTTTGGAGTCACTATTTTTCAAAAGAATTATGCCCATAATTCAAGACCGAAAATTAATCCCAAATCACCAATTCGGCTTCAGAAGAACACATGGTACCATCGAACATGTACATAGACGCGTAAATAATATTCACAAAGCATTTGAACAGAAGAAGTATTGTACAGCTGCATTTCTCGACATTTCTGAAGTCTTCGACCGTGCCTGGCATGACGGTTTACTTTGAAAAATAAAAGTTACTCTACCCACAAATTATTATATCTTTATAAAATCCTTCCTAAAGACCGGTATTATTTGTAAAACAAAATGAAGGACTATCTCAGCTCTACTAAAGTTTAGCTGGTGTACCCCAAGACAGTATTATGGGTCTCATCTTATACTTGCTTAACACTCACGATCTTCCAGTTACTGAAGAGGTAATCGTTTTAGCTTTGGCAGATGACACGGTTTTCCTCGCAATTAACTCCCTACCTGATGTGGTTTCCTAAACTCCAAAAAGGACTTGATGAAATAACAAAATGTCTCAAAGACTGGAAAATATAACCAAATGAGACAAAATCTGTTCAAGTTATCTTTACACTCAAGGGAAATGCAAGCTCTCATGTAAAACCAATATTTTTGCTAAACGCAAGGCACTAGGAATCAAACTTCGAAGTCTTTATTGACTGTTAAATCGCAGTTTCCATGTATCCCACGAAAATAAGCTCTCAGTGTAATCAGCTAACCTAAGGCCTGTATGAACATATGGCATACAACTCTGGGGCACTGCAGCTAACTCAAATATCCAAAGATTTCAATCGAAAACTCTGAGAATGATCGCAAATGCAGCATGTTGCACAAGTCGTCAAAGCCGCACTTCTCTTCGGTAAAAATACTACGAACTTATTCCCCAACCTACTATAAAATTGGCACTAACAACCTTCTTGTATTTATATTCCATAAAAAGGTGCATTCCTTTTTTGTATAACGCGCAATCGCGTTGTGTGCATGAGAAATTATATATCGATCAGGTGTCTCGTTATCATAAAAAAGCCTGTCCTTATATTTCAAGCGGTCTGAATAATAACGTGCAAAAACTTTTAGAAAGTTTTTCGTAGTCTTGTTAGTAACGTGTGTCAGCGAACTGGCAGCTAAAAAGTTTTACGTGCATTTTGGCAACATCAAACCCGAATGCATTGATATGGGGCCCCGACACCAATAAATACGAGGCTACCTGGCCTTGTGTTCCTCTCCAAGAGGAACATAAAATGGATGAAGGATTTGTGCGATCCAAAATATATAGAATCAACTTCGTCGGTTGTTCCGCAACACCCAGTCTGAGAATAGTAGCAGCATAATAGCAGCTACTTCCAAACATTTTACTAGAATCGTCTTTAATCATAGCGGGTAACTTCAAAGCCTAGGTAAAAGAATGGGGCAATCGGCGTACAAATAAAAGGAGAGAAATACTTCTGGAAGCATTCCCTCCGCGTCATATTACGATTGTAAAAAGCCGGTCAACTTATACCTACTGGAAGATGGGAATGCGGTCAGTCATAGTTGTTACCCTGGCAAATGATTCCCCTGCTTGATATATTAAATGGAGAGTGAGTGAGTGCTACACCCACAGTGATCAGTTTAAAACTATGTGTAGTTGAAACACTATAAAAAGCTTGTAGTGCTTCCATGGCCAGGCGAGTAATACGTAAACAAACATCTTCGTGCTACTAGTGGAACGCAAATGCCGTGTCACTGAGATCCAAATGTCTACGCGCGTAATAAGCAGACGTAATAAGCAGAGCAATAGAGAGAGAGATCCGATTTTGCTGAAAATATTCATAATTTCAGATCAGCAAGGCAGCGATTAAAACTAGTATGCAAGAAACTTTGCGAAGAAGCTGATATTAACTCCCGATGCACTGCTTACCGGGTGGCATTATCCAAAGCAAAAAGCGTACAAACGCCCCAAATTATTTGCCCGGTAAGGTGTGCAAAGTTATTACGACTCTTTTTCCGGAAAGATCTAAAAATATTTTACCATACAAGCTTGAAATTCATTAAGGATACTATTACTGTTTGGTTGTTTTATTCAAGCATACTGCAATATCTTGAACATTTGTAGTGCTTATAACAAAAGGAATATAATGACGAACCAAGAACCTAAAAGAGATGAGGATAACGATAAAACAGTGATGAGAAGTGTTGCCACATATCTCTTTTTACCTCTACTATTTTCTTTTTGTCTTCCTTCTGTTGCTCGCGCGTTAGTGTGCTTATATTTTATCTTCCCGTTCTGTTCTCCAATTTTCAGAATCCTTACCGCCACCACCAATGCTACGGTCACGATCACGTTGTGCGCGATCTGCCTCTGCCTTATCGATGTCGATTTTGACGACTGCGTTCAATACAGGGTACTCCTCACCTGCTGCCGCCTCCATCTTGATTTTCCCGATCATCACGTCTAGGAGCACCGCCAGCATTGCTGAACACTGTTCGGTGTTTCGACCGTATCTTCACACATTAATTCTCTCATTCCAGTACGCAATAATCTTGACCGACCTCGACCAGTTACCACTAAATATCGCACATTATTGCTGCTACCGAGACTTTGTTCTGGTTCTACACTTTCGCTGTCCATGGCTTGGGTATCTAGTTCTTCACAACTATCGTCATTAGAAAGTGTGCTGGTGGGTACTACCACGCTCCCCGGTACACGCTCATCTACATCGATGAGTCTTAGCCTTTTCGAAGAATATTACCATCAGCAATGATTTCTTTATCATATAGAAAATAACCCTTACTAGTCTCTGAATACTTGATCATAATGTAATATCTGTATTGTAATATGTAATATATGTAATATATGTAATATTAGTATTTACTTTTAGCGCGAAATTTCTTTGA
This sequence comes from Anastrepha ludens, assembly GCF_028408465.1. Classification (NCBI taxonomy): domain Eukaryota; kingdom Metazoa; phylum Arthropoda; class Insecta; order Diptera; family Tephritidae; genus Anastrepha; species Anastrepha ludens. The sequence goes on along the minus strand of NC_071503.1, from coordinate 61,248,294 downwards.
CTGTCTTTTATAGAAGGCCACTGCCATCAAACCGAACATTTTAAAATGCGACACTGTGGACTTCATGCCTACCCACCACTCATATGAACCATTTTATTTGAAAGTGGTGTATGTGTAATATGGCGATATTTAAGGTTTTGACTTTCGATTATTATTATTTTTATATTGATTCACTCATCTCGACCCTTGTGGAAACCTGTTATTTCTAAAGGGGACGTCCCCAGGTGGTGGATAGATGAATACCTTCCACAAATGCCGGATAGGAGAATAACTATCTCCCGCGAACCACAGAGGTCGAAGACGTAACCTTCGTTAAAAAAATTCCCTCAACCCAAGGTGGAACGCGACCCGTGCTTATTGAGTGGGTTTGGTAGCCGGGGGATAAAATTATTCTGTCTCTTAACGGAGCCCTCCTGATATCAGGGCGCCTCAGGTTGTAATAGTGGCCTTGGTATGGGGCGCTGCCACGGCGGACCGTTTAATTCCCTTTTACCCTCATTGGCTACCGCACATGCCGACATTGCCGACCTACCTCCGGAGGGGTAGGTGACCGTAAGAACCAGGAAACTGGACAGGCAGAAGCAAACAAATTCTGATAAAGTAAGCAACCGTACTGACAAGCAGGCGGACAAACGAACTAGCATTAAGACAAACAGTGGGACGAACAAACAGGCGGACAAGCGGACGGACCCAATGATAAAACGGATGGACAAACGGACAGACACGAAGAAGCCGAGGAAGTTCGGAACTCCCTTTGAGGATGCGCTCTTGGTCACGAGTCAAGAGACAGTTAATGGCAAAGCTGTGGCCCACAGCACGCGAACGCTAAGTCAACCTTCCCTATCTGCTGATGCCAAGGGACAAAAGCGTCAATACATTAAAAAAGGCCCACCTAGGTATAAGTTATACCAGAGGTCTCTCGCTATTCTGGGCAGAATAATCAAACACGAGACCGAAGGTAAAACTCATCCAATGACGCGGCCGATAAGGCAAGGTTCCAAAAGATGGTAAATGAGTGCTTGCCGTTTCAGGCCACCCAGAAGGCAGAAGCCGTAAAACGCAATCGTTCGCAGGACGAGGGCGCTAAAACTGTGAAAAAGCGCAAGATGTCACACTGTTTTCACGTCCAAGCCACCCAAACTCGCGATTTATATGGTGGGACGGGATCACCTGCAAACGTCGTTGGTGGAACCGCGGTAAGCCGGCTGTGGAATAATGGTCCCTAATCGAGGTACGGCTGTCTCGTATTGTCGCTGATCATGTCATGGCAAACCCGGAGGGTCAATTGCTAGGATTTGATTTATTCTAGGTGGTTCTTTTGATTTCCTGCAAAACGCTGTTAGAAAAAATCCAGAGCGACTGGGAAGATTTGAGGCTCAAACTAATCCCAGCCAGCGATGGTTGTAGTTCGAAGCTAAGTAGCTAATCCCATACTTGCAAACACACAACCGCACTGTTCCGATGGATGACTAGAGCAACATCAAAGCGTAGGATACGCAAAAGCACAGTGTGTCCTTCCTTCCCCAAATCTCGGAGGAGATATTGAGCCACTGGAAAAAATGGACAACAAACTTCGGTTTGGCGTGAGGAAACCGCATCTGAAGATATTCCATTCTGCAAATCCGACCAACCAGCACCGCATGACGAGGCTCGTAGGCTTGTGTTTGACAACAAAAATAACATCCTGCTACAAGGATGTGACGCCAATGCGAGGCATACCTTATGGGTGAGTACCGAAACAAGTGATCGAAGTGAGTCCTTATAAGAATTTATCATTAATACTAACCTAACAGTATGTAACAGGGGTAGTACCCCGACTTTCAGCTTTCCAGGCACGGAACGCTTTAGAGGACAGGCGGAAGTAATAGATTTAACATTACCGTCTGAAAATACTTCAGTGAGGGTAAAAAGTTAGAGGGTCTCAAGCAAAAAGTCTTTTTCGGACCATAGTTGAATTCTCTATCACCTGGATCTTGGGGTTTATCCACCCGTCCCATATCGTACCCCAGTAAGGAGAAATTGGAAACGGTTCAAAAAATGTAGTATGGAATAGGAAGGATTCCGATCCATCAAATCACTCTCACAAAAAACATTGAGAGTAGGGTCACAACATTAGAGAAGACATTTACTAGGGCCTAAAAACCGTCGTGTCTAATTGTCTTGGGTCAGGAAGCCTTGGAACATGGACTTCTACGGCAGAAGAAATTTCCAAGCTTTGAAACCTTTCCCATCTGGTGGCTGTGAACTGTTCCATGCGATGAATTTAACCTCTGAACTATCGTACCGACTGTCAAATTTGGCTCAGTTTCCACGAGTTCGAGCAAGGCGTCGGAGTTAAAGACTTCAGAACGATCAGCGCGTGGAGCATCCTCCACATCGCAAGTACCACTTCGGAATTTTGAAAACCACTTTTGTGTAGTCCTTACACTCACGGTATCCTCTCCGTGAACAGTGTTTATTTCTGCAGCAGCAGTTGTTGCATTTTTACCGCTTCAATATTAAAAAAATACAAAATATGCCTCTTATACGCGTTCCAAGATTCGATTTTATTTTTTACCAACACGAGCTTCTATCCGCGATTAAAATCACTTGTTGAATGCACAATATATAAAAGAGAATATAAATAGTTCCGTTATATTCCGCGAATAATTTTTTGTATGCAAAAATCGTACAAAAGTGAAATTATGGGTAAAATTCGCACGAACTCATGGACTGACCTGATAGCTGGTAACTTGTTGGAATCGTATTCATACCAAAAGTGGGTAGAAGAGGACATGAATCAGCGAAGGTCTTTAGGCCAATCAGTCTTTCGTCCTTCCTTTTAAAAACGTTTGAACGGCGGTTAGATATGCGCATTAGGATAGCTCATTTGCACAACATGCTTACCTCAAAAGCAAATCTACAGGGAAAGCGCTTCACAAGGTAAACCGAACAATAGAGGGGTCCCTAGTAAACAAACAGTATACCATGGCAGCATTTCAAGACATAGAAGGCGAATTTAATAACGTTACCACTGACGCTATTAAAAATTGGTTAATAGACTTAGGGGTGGAAAATTGTTTCAGCAATTGCATTATCTCTATGCTAGAAACCAAGATCATCAAAGGTAACATGGGTAATATCAAAATAACTAAGAGGGTCCATAGGGGTACTCCACAGGGGTGAATACTATCTCCACTTTTTGGATTATGTGTGATTAGCAACATTTTAATAAAACTTGATAGAGGTGGGGTAAAAGCGGTGGCGTACGCTGATGATGTGGTGCTAATAGCGTCAGGACTGTATTCCAATGTGATCAGTGGGATCATTCAAATGGCATTAGGTGACTGGCTGTGGCTGGAAATTAAATATTAGAGAACGGGTAAGGAAAACACAAATCGATTTATATGTTTGTAAGTGTATGCTAGGAAGAAGATGGGGTCTTCAACCTAAGCATACATTATGGTTTTACAAGGCGGTTATACAACCCATTTTATCGTATGGTGTGGTACTCTGGTGGAAAGCTCTAGGGAGAGATTACAACACCAATCTACTAAGCAGAATACAAAAATCAACCTGTGCAATAACGTTCGGTGCAATCAGATCATGTACTAGGGAAGCTCTCAACCTACTGACACACGTTATTCCAATAGACCTACATATTAAGAAGACGGCAACCATGAGTGCATTTAGGTTAAATGAAGCAAGTCGTAGGAAAAGAAAAACTTATGGTCATTCAAGTCTATTTTTGCGACAAACTCAGTTAACCTCGGAGAGAACAGGCTACATCGTCTGGACGCTAACATTCAACAGGAATTTTGCCACTCTCTTTCCATCTACAGTCTATACAGATGGCTCTAAATGGATTGTAATGTTGGAGCAGGTATATATTCTCATAGACTTAAAATTGAAAAATCTGTGCGTCTCCCTACTGCCTGCAGTATCTTCCAGGCGGAAGTACTTGCAATTGGGGAAGCTTGTAGGCTACTGATCGCAGATTTCACTTTTAGCGGCAATATCGTTATTCCTTCGGATAGCAAAGCTGCAATGCAGGCACTGGATTCAGCTACAACAACCTCTATGTTGGTGGAACAAAGTAAGAGCAGTCTATCCACCTTGAGTGAGGTGGTCTATCCACCATTAAGTTTCCTTAATCTAGGCCCCGGGACATCGGAACATTGAAGGTAGTGAAAAGGCAGATGAACTGCCATGAATAACGCTCTTGCAGAATCGGTATTCACTCCATTAAGTCCAGTCAAGAATACAATTTCCCTAAAATACCTTCGAATCGCGGATTGTAGATGGAGAGACCAGACTATATGCAAAATTAGCAGGATGTTAATGCAGACCTACAACGTTTGCCTTAGATGTCAACAACCTAATAAGGTTCTTAAACCGTACAGACTGGATATATTCTTACGGCATGAATAAACTGGTTAACAAGGTGGTAACGAGGATGTGGTAACAAAATGGTGCGGAAGCGCTATTTGGATTCTGGATGATTCACCATTTTAACCAACCAACTCATCTCGAAGATGTGTTAACGGTTTTACCAATTTTTCATGTCTAGTTTGTGCTCAAAAACACTCGAAATATTGGTAGTGGGATACCATGAGAGTACTCCGTGTCAAACAAATGTTTACAAGTGGTACAAGCTTTCCACAAAAGGCTGAAAGGATGTGAATGACGACGCTCGCTCTGGACGCCTCAGCATATCAACAACCAATGACTATGTTGAAAAAGTGAGGGAAATTGTTATGGAGAACCGTCGAATCACAACTGGAGAAGCTTCTGAGGACGTCGGCATATCGTGAGCATGAGCTAACATGTTATGCATAACTGGTGACGAATTATGGGTATATGATCATGACATCGAAACCAAATCCCAATCGTCCCAATGGAAGAGTCCAGGAGAAAAATTGAAAATTCACCTTATTTTTTTAACAAACCTCGTAAGGTAATAAATCAATCATATCTATAAATTTTTCGATTGTGATGCGTCTGAAATGATGATATAAACGTCTTATACTATATTTCGAAAGTTCAACGGAACAGATACATTATATTATATTTATATTCACATTTCCTTCGTGATCCTTCATAATTTCTTTGACGTCTTCTTTTTATATTACACCATTGAACAGCTTTTAATATAAATACATTTTCCTTATTAAAAGCTGCCAGCTTCCAAGTTTTTGAACAACCGCACTCTACATCTAAAAATATTTTGGATGGAACTATTTGACCTGTATGTGTGTAATATTTTTGTCCGCTGTTGCGCTTCATTTTTCAGTTCTTTGGCGTATTTATATATTATTATTGTTCTCTTTCGTAGAATCTGACGCGTGGTGATCTGAAGAAGCATTATCATCTGAACTCAACAGGGGTTGTATATCATAATTCTCTTTCTTTTAAAATATTTATTTCAATTAAAAATATTTTTATCAGAATTGCTCTGATTTTAAGATTCTTCTTTTGTTTATATTCATTAGGTATTTAAAATTAATTAAAATGTAGAATGACATATATCAAGACAATTTTTTTTTTGTAAATACTCATTTGAGTCACTGTTCGATTCTAAATTGCCATGTTTCGTTTTAATAATTATATAATATTATATGAAATGCATTAAGCTACGCATAGCCCTTTGGGTCCCTAGCGATACTCGTTATTAAGATTTAAAGTAGACATCACGTAGGATGTCAACGCTTTTAACATACCTAAACAGCGCAGGAGTATCTATTTTTGAGATATCATCCAGACCCTCAAACTGTGGGGCTCCCAGGAATTTCGAGGGCTTTTTTGGATAATTCCGGACAAAAACACAAAAGATGCTCTAAATTTTCCTCTATATTCTCTCTGCACCTCCTGCATTTGTCGTTCTAGCAATCTTTATCTTGTACGCATGTACAGCCAATAGATTATGACCTGTTAGCATGTACTTTTGAACTAAATAGTAGTATGTCGTGGAGGAAAGTGAACCTACACCATTTTCAACGCAATTATATTCGAAACTTCATTAATTACGAAAATTTTCAATGACAAAAAACGGCTCATATGGTGATTTGTTCATTAGGATTTTCGTCACTGTGCGATTACATATATACTCGTATGCAGCTGTTTTTACTGCCTCTACCCAAAAATTCTCGCTAAGTTTAGCATAATTCAACATGGTCCTAGTCATTTCTACCAATGTTCTAACGGGGGATTTTTTAGCTATTATCTTTTTAGTTAGTTTAAACAGCTGACGCACGTTTCGTGTTTCGTTTCACTGTCAAACATCTTCAGTTTGGTCTATAATTTAACCATGAATCGTCTAACAAACGAACAACGCTTGCAAATCATTGAATTTTATTATAAAAATGCGTGTTCTGTTAAGAAAGTTTATCGCGCGCTTCTTCCATTTTATCGTCAGTTTAATTGACCCACTAAAGCGGGTATTCGAGCTATTGTGACTAAATTTAGAACCAAATTTACATTATTGGACATCAAACCACCAACACGCTTACGTAGAGTGCGCGAACCGAAGAAAATATCGCAGCTGTATCGGCAATGATGACCATCAATTATCGATTCGTCGCCGTTCGCAGCAATTGGGCCTCTGTTACTCAACAACGTGGAAAATTTTGCGAAAGCATTTAGGTGTGAAGCCTTTCAAAATACAGCTGGTGCAAGAATTGAAGCCGAACGACCTACCGCAACGCAGAATTTTTGGTGAATGGGCTCTTGGGAAGCTGGCCGAAGATCCACTTTTTTATCGAAAAATTGTGTTCAGCGACGAAGATCATTTTTGGATCAATGGGTACGTAAATAAGCAGAATTGTCGATTTTGGAGTGAAGATCAGCTAGAGGAATTGAAAGAGCTACCAATGTATCTAGAAAAGGTCACAGTTTGGTGCGGTTTATGGGCTGGAGGTATCATTGGACCGTACTTGGTGAGCGCTACCGTGAAATGATATCCAACTTTTTTTTGCCCAAAATGTAAGAGCTTGACTTGCATGACATGTGGTTTCAGCAAGACGGTGCGACTATGTTAAAGCTCAGGTCTATTCAGACAAGCCTGCTTCAATTAACGCATCGGAAGACAACATTAAAGCATTTATATGTGAGATACCGGCCGAAACATTGGAAAGAGTATGCCAAATTTGGACTAAGCGGATGGACCATTTGAAGCGCAGTCGCGGTCAACATTTGCATGAAATAATCTTCAAGCATTAAGTTATATGGTCTGTACTACCGATTTAAATAAAAATTGCATGCATTTTTCTGAATGTTACGTTTGTTTTTTTGAAAAACTTTCCTATAGCTCTTAAAAAATCACCATTTATTTGCATGTTCTGCTAACTCATTCTGCTGCGGAGTGTAGGTTATAATCAGCTGCCTCATTATACCGTTTCGCCTTATATACGAATCAAACTCATTTGAAATGCATTCGCGGCCGTTATCACTTCTTAAGCTTTTAATTTTACACCCGCTTTGCTTCTCCGCCATTGTCTTTGTATTCTTTAAATGCGTCAAAAACGGCATTTTCTTTTTAAAAAATATACACACATACCTCACACAAATAATTATACATGTGCAAAGTTTTTTATACCGATATCTTTGTTGATAGTAACGGTACATTTTTGTTTGGTATGTCAAAGTCTGCATTTACAGTCCAACTAACCTATTCGGTTGCAAAATTCTTCTTTAGTCATTATTCTTAGTACCGTTACTACAAATTTGTGTTGCGAGATTTGGTTTTCATATGAAATAAGTATATGTGCAATCAGAGATCAAGATTGATTTGGCAAGCCCAGAAAGCAAGTTATCAAACAATTTTGTGTTATTTGCATTGGTATCATAAGGAAAATGTAAGTGAAATAGATTACTTCTTTTGAATAAAGAATAATTGAATTAATGATGAGTTAATCTGTAGAATGCCTCGTGGATGACACTTATCCGTTGAAGAGCGTGGTCTGATTAAAGGACTAAGAAATGGCAAAAGTATTTAGGAAATTGCTGCTAGAGTAAATCGGCATAGGAATACCATCAGCAACTTTCTTAAAAATGTTCTCATTGAGTTTGCGGAAATAAAGGGTTTTTTCAATAAGGGCGGGTAGATGTTGAAATGGAATGTCGTGGTGTTTGCTGTGTGGCACGTAGCGCCGTCCTGCTGGAAGCACATGTCGTCTAGGTCCATATGGTTCAATATGGGCCATAAGAAATTGGAAGGGTCACCACGTCTACCGAAAAATGGGCGCAATGCGCGCAACGTTTGCGTTAATGAACACTCATTTTGATAATAAAGTTTTATCATTTGAACGTGCTGTTCAATCGTGTAACTTGCCATGATGATTTGGCATAGACAACTGAATAATAAACAAAAGATTTGACGGATGTCACCAAAACAAAATGGCTGCCACAGGGCGCCAAAATCGACCCGCGCCAATTCAAAAACGCTTGCGTTAATGAACACTCATTTTAATAATAAAGTTTTATCATTTGAACGTGCTGTTCAATCGTGTAACTTGCCATGATGATTTGGTATAAACAATTGAATAGTAAACAAAAGATTTGACAGATGTCACCAAAACAAAATGGCTGCCACAGGGCGCCAAAATCGACCCGCGCCAATTGAAAAACCCTTTATATACGGAGACGATTGAACTTTCCAGCAAGACAACGCCCCAATCCATACGGCTCGTTTAACTAAGGCCTTCCTATCGTGAAGAAAAATTTCTGTTCAGGATTGGCCAGCACTAAGCCCCTTATTTATAAAAATTGTCGGTAGTTTGAGACAATCACAGACCTGAAAGGTGCTTTAGTGGAAGAGTGGGATAAGATAGGTGAATTCACTCTTCAAAACTTGACAGACTCTAAGCCTATGTTTTTCCTCAAAATGAAAAAAATATTAATTATTAGCAAATCGAAAGTTTTAGAAACTTTGAAAAAAAGTGTAAAGAAAGGCCAATGCACATATAGGTACTTATTTTATATGAAGTTATTTTAATTTTAATTAAGTTGAACTTTTGTTGTATCATTTTTTGTTCCTATTTTTCCTATATATGTATTAGAATTATTGGTTGCACCTCTCTCCTGCTTCTTTATAGTTTTTTTTTTTTGAAAATAACCTTGCACATATACTTATTTCTGTGAGGTATATCGCGACTTATCGTCAATAAAAGTGGCAAAATATCGTGAAACACCATTTGATGTGATGTTTATTGGACCACAAACATCACTATGCACAACAGTAATGCTTTTCTGACGATTGAGCAAACGGTTTCACATTTATTTTAGTTTTTGCGCATGTCTTATGAACTATTTTAATCGGTACTTCGCCGAGCTTCAGCCCAAACACTGACTGATTCCTTGACACATCACTTCTCTCTTAATTAGCGAGATAACCACTTACTCACCAGTTGGACACACCAAGTGAAGCCAAGTCCTTATCCACCTGATCTTTCCAGCGCAGAGGAGCCCTTTTTACTCTCTGCTACCACCAGCTGGTACCACATCGAATACTTTGACAGCCGGATGGTTTGTATCCATTCGGACGACATGACTAAGCCAACGTAGCCGCTGGATCTTTATTCGCTGCGCTATGTCGTCGTAAAGCTCATACAGCTCATCGTTCTATCGCCTGCGCTATTCGCCGCTGCCAACATACCTACAAGGTCCAAAAATTTTGCGCAGATCTTTCTCTCTTCTCATGAAGGAGAATCGACACACAGCATCTTTTCGTCGACTTCAAAGCTACATTGGACAGTACGAAAAGGAGTTTCCTGTATGCCGCGATGTCTGAATTTCGTATCACCGCAAAACTAATACGGCTATGCACGATGATGTTGCTCAATACCAGCAGCGCTTTCACAATTGGGAAGGACCTGTCCGAGCCGTTTGATACCAAATGAGATTTCAGACAGGGTGACTCGCTGTCATGTGACTTCTTTAACTTAATGTTGGAAAAGATCGTGTGAGCGGCAGAACTTAATCGTTCAGTCACAATTTCTTATATGAGCGTACAATTATTAGCGTATGCCGATGATATTGACATCATCGGCCTTAACAACCGCGCTGTTAGTTCTGCCTTCTCCAAACTGGATAAAGAGGCAAAGTGAATGGGTCTGGTATGGAACGAGGACGAAACGATGTACCTTCTGTCATCAAACAAACAGTCGGCGCACTCGCATATCGGCGCCCACGTCACTGTTGACAGTGATGATTTGAAGGTTGTAAAATACTTCGTTTATTTAGTTTCCAGCATTAACAGCGATAACAATGTCAGCCTGTATATCCAAGGACTTGGACTAGTAGGCAATTGAGTAGTAAAGTCCACTCTCGACGAATAAAACTAACACTCTACAAGGTTCTCATAATGCCCGTCCTAACGTATGGCGCAGAAGAGTGGACGATGACAACATCCGATGAAGCGACGCTTGGAGTGTTTGAGAGAAAGATTCTGTGCAAAATTTTTGGGCCTTTGTATGCTGGCAACGGCGAATATCGCAGGCGGTGGAACGAGGAGCTGTGTGAGCTTTACGACGACATAGCGCAACGAGAAAGAAACAACTGGCGCGCTTTGTTAAGCTCAGCCAAAATCGCGTAAACTAAGAAGAAGAAAATAATTCGTATTCGCAAAATGTTTTGGTTCCCGCAAATGCGTAAACATATTAAAAATAATATCGCGGCGTGTGTAGAATGCTGTTATCGGAAAGCAAAATCTTGTAAAGTAGAAGGTGCAATGCACTTCGATCCGGTAGAACCTATACCTTACCGCGTGATTCACATTGATTCCCTCGGTCCGTTTGTTCGTAGAAAGATGGGAAATTGTTACGTATTAGCAATTTCTGACGCATTCTCCAAATATCTTCTAGTTAAGCCGGTTCGCGATACGCGAACAATTAATGGTTTAAGTGCATTAAATGACATTACCGGTTACTTCGGGTTGCCGGTTAAAGTAATCACCGACCGTGAGACCGCCTATACTTCAAAATAATTTATTTCATATTGCCAGAAAAATGGTATAAGCGCGTTAAAATGGCCGTACGAACTCCACTGTCTAACGGGCGAGTCGAGCGCTCTAACCGAACAATCATAAACTATTTACGTACTTCCGTTGATAATTCGAAAGATTGGGACTTAGTACATATTACGGGATTTGCAATTTAGCATTAACTCGCAAAAGAATAAAATAACCGGCTACAGACCTAAAAATGGCTTAAGCGAAACCGCTGAAAAAATTCCGATAAACGAAAAACGTAATCTAGCTTCTAACAATATCGAGCGCGAGCCAAAGAAATTGAAGAAGCTTTTTGACAAAAAACATTGACTTCCTCTTTTATATCATGAAGATGATTTTGTCGTTATCGAGAAAGAAGAAACCGCTGCTGGTCGCAAAAATTAAAGCCAAAGTATCGTGGTCCGTATCGTATCACAAAGCTTTTAAACAACGATCAGTATCTAATGGAACATATACCGGGAGTGCCTTTAAAATGGCGTAATTTTTCTTCTATTTACGAATATAGCAAACTTAAGCCCTGGTGTGGCATCTGTCCTAAACTCGACGATGACTACTCAAGTAGAACCGATTCTCAAGACAACGGAATCGAGGTCGACTGTCAGCGAGCTTATAGACCTGCAACTGATAGTTACGAGCACTGTGGCATCACCATACCCGAATTGCAGCGTCGGTCTATGAAGATATCGGGTTTGTTAACGTGGGGCCGAGCGTTGTCATGCTGTAGAATCACTTTTGTATGCCTCTCCGCGTATTGCGGCCGCTTCTCGTGCAGTTTTTGGCTCAATCGCATCAATTGAAGTCGATACCCAGTGATGGTTTTGCTTGGTTTTTACAGTTCATAGTAAATAACACCAACTTGGACCTACCAAATACATAGCATAACCTTCGCTGCGTGAATATTCGGCCGAGGCGGCGATGTTTGAAGCATGGCCGGGCAGTCCCCATGACTTTCTTTTCTTTGGATTGCTGTAATGAATCCATTTTTCATCACCCGTCACGATGCGATGCAGAAAAACGACGACAGGCGAAAAAACGACAATCAACATTCCTTGGTTTTAACTCATAAGGAACCCAAGTCGCCTGTTTCTGAATCATTCCCAAAGCATGCAGTCGCTTGGAAATGGATAGGTGGGTATCTCCTATAGCAAGCAAGCTCTTCTTGCGTTTGGAACGGATCCTCAATGAGCAATGCCTCCAATTTAGCGTCTTCGAAGATTTTCGGCCTTCCTTCACTCGGATGGTCGTCAACGTTAAAATCACTCTCTTTGAAGCGATGGAACCGATCTCGGCACGCTGCATCTCCTTAAACTTTTTGTAGCTCTCGATCCCGCAAATGACGGTTATTCGGCACAAAATCAGACATGTTCCCAAAACCAAAAGTATATGATACCAAAACAAAATCATTAATGTGTCGAAGCAGTTAGTTAACCATATGTCAAAGCTTAGTTTATGACGTTTAGGTTATGTTAGAATCGACTAGCACACACTGCTGGGGGCATCTATTGACAAACAGCGGGAACTTAGTTGCTCACCTAATATAGTATATATACGAGTACATATTAGTTGTATACTTTAAATTAACTTTTAAATTAAATTTATTTAACACAATATACTTTTAATAATTTGTGTAAATATATGTACGCATTGTAAGTATAAGCAAATTAAAAGAGGTCTCCTAACAGATTTATGTATATTAAGTTAGTGGAACGTGCTAACTTCCCCTACTTATTAATTCATTCAGAGAATAGTAAGAGCGAATGAGAACGAAGCTGCAACTACAACTATATGAATGATCTTCATTGATTGCAAAGGACAAATTGCGGGAATGGAAAAGGTTTTGCACACGGCACGCTAAGCGACAGATAAGTAGTAAGAGCGAATGAGAACGAAGCTGCAACTACAACTATATGAATGATCTTCATTGATTGAAAGGACAAATTGCGGGAATGGAAAAGGTTTTGCACACGGCACGCTAAAGCGGTAGATAAATTCCTGGAAAATGTTATTTAATGGAATTAGCAAAAACATATTTTCGATTAACGGTTAGCAAAATTGGATAGGCTTAGCTTAAGTAAAATATTGTAAAAGAAGGACAGAAGAAGATCGGCTTTGAAAGTGATCGGTTCATAAAAATAAAATTATCAAATAAATTGAATTGTTTAATTGGCGCCCAACGTGGGGCCTGTCGCAAAAAAATTTCAACCGTAAGAGGACTACATAAAAGTACAGTTCCAAATCGAGAAACAGCCGGCAGGATAAGGACCTCACTTGCTGAAGGATATAAAAATTAAACGGACCAGAACTTTGCAAGAGATCAACTCCAAGAATTATCAAAAAGAATTTTTGTAAGTAAATATTCAAGATTATTTCTTGTTGTGATTTTTTTGTGATGTGATTTGGATTTGAATTTGAAAATAAATTTTTGATATTAAATATAAGTTTGAACTACAAAGTGATTTTACCAATAAATTTTGGAAGAAACAAATAACTAGATACGCTTTTTGAATACTAATACTTTTGTAATTTTCGAAAAACTTTTGTTTAAGTTGTAATTTGAATACTTAAAAAATACCTAAGTAACATTTTTGGTTATATTATTTTTCGTTTTCGTTTATGTGCTCAGAATTTTGTAAAATCGCGTAACTTTTCTAAAAATTTTTTTTTCATTGACGCACATATATCGTTTAAAGCGATAAGGTTTTGGTGCTTTAAAAAGAATTAATAGTAAGTATAAAGGAAGTAAGCTAAAATGAGTGTTACACGTGAACAAGTGTTAGAAATAGTAAGGAATTGTTATGAGGAGGCTAGGAACGGATTTTCAGAGGAAATTAATCGCCTCTCCGAAGCTCTCAATCGTTTAGCACCCAGCGTAGAAACTTATTTGCCGGTCGCCATTGATCCTAGTGTTAGTTCAGATAATACGAGCTTAGATTTAATAAAGTCTCTTCCGGAATTCAAGGGCGATACTTTTGCATACCCTGCTTGGCGATCTGCGGCTTATTTCGCTATGAATTACTATAAGCCAAATTCTGAATAATATTATGTAGCTATGGGAATATTCAGAAACAAAATAACAGAATCTGCTAACACATCTCTTTCATCTTTCAACACAGTGCTTAATTTTAAAGCTATAATCGCAAGATTAGATCAAACCTATGCCGACAAAAGACCGCTTTACGTGTTAGAAAATGAAATGAGTATTTTGAGACAGGGTAATTTACAGATAACGGAGTATTTCGATAAAGTTGACAAGCAATTGACGCTTATTATTAATAAGCAAATCATGTCACATAGCGGAAATTCCCAGGTTATCAATGCACTTAACGATAGGGCAAGAGAAAATGCACTTCGTGTATTTATTTCGGGTCTTCGTAGGCCACTATGTGACATACTTTTTTCCACTAGGCCAAAGGATCTCCCCACTGCCCTTGCAGTTGCCCAAGAGCTTGAAACCAGCCATAAGAGGTACGACTTTGCCAGCACATTTGCTGTGGGAACGTCGGTAAAGCCGAATATCTCAGTTACTCCTCAATATCGGCAGCCATTCGAATCAGCAAAATTTTCGCGCTTATTCTAATAATAAGCCAACGTCAATGGAAGTTGATCGTAGTTTACCTTCTTCTCGACAACAAGCTAATCTGCCAATCAATAACGGTTTCCAAAAACAATTTAACTCAAACAATTTCACAAATGTTTCACGCCCCCAACACAATTCAAACTCTTTTCAGCCTGTGGCTTTTAAACGTAATCGCGAGCAAACATATTCCAATCGATCACCTTTTCCCAAAGTGCAAAAAGTCAATTATATGTCACATGAAATAGGAGGCAATCTCATCCCTAATTCTTATCAGGATGAATATGGCTGCGATTATCCTGAAACAGATGGGAATGCTTATGAAAGTCTGGGAGATATTGATGGTAATTTTACAGATGAAATTAACCTTTTAAACTAAATTCGCTTCTGCCATTTGTTAAGAAGAAAGCAACAAACGGACCGGAGCTACGCATTTTAATAGATACCGGTACCTCCAAAATTTATATCAAAAACTTTGAATTTCTGAAAGGCGTAAAAAATATGGATAAGCCATTTAACCTAAAATCTATTAATGGGGTTAACGTTATTAATAAAAAGTGTCTAGTAAATATTTTAGATAATACGACAACTTTTTATTTGCTCGAGAATTTAAAAACATTCGATGGTATCGTTGGATATGACTTTTTAAAAACAATCAACGCAAGCATTGACATAGAAAAAGGGTATTTGTTGTACCACAACGGGCAGACAAGACTTGAGCATCTTCCTTGCAGTCAAGTGAATTTGATAACAATAGAAGACTCTGTTCCAGTTAGTATCGAAAACGAGTTCAATGATATGATTAATATCAACATTAATGCGTTTGCCGAGGTAAATAGGGCATTGCCCTATAACACCAAAGTACAGGGCAGAATTCGTATGACCACAAATGAGCAAATTTATACCAAAAGTTATCCCTACCCTGTTTCCGCTGCAGAATTCATAAATTCTGAAATATCGACCCTCCTAAAAGATGGAATAATCCACAAATCGTTTTCCGCTTACAACTCTCCCGTTCATGTAGTTTCCAAAAAAGGACTAGATGAAAATGGTAGAGGAAAATTACGAATGGTGATAGACTTTAGAAAAATAAATGAATACACAACTTCGGATAGGTATCCTATCCCAGACACATCAGTAATTTTGGCGAACTTAGGAAAGTCGAAATATTACACTACTCTTGACCTTAAATCTGGATTTCACCAGATTCTTTTGTGTGAAGAGGATCGACCAAAAACAGCTTTCAGTGTCAACAATGGAAAGTATGAGTTCTGCCTCCTCCCGTTTGGCCTAAAAAATGGCCCTAGCATTTTTCAACGAGCCATCGATGATGTTCTTCGTGAATACATAGGAAAATGTTGTCATGTTTACATGGATGACATTATCATTTTTTCACCGAATGAACAAACACATTTAGAACACATAAATACGATTTTGCAAGGTTTAGAAAAGGCAGGAATGAGGGTGTCATCGGAAAAATCCAGATTTTTTAAAACTGAGGTTGAATTTCTGGGATTCTTAATTTCACGAAATGGCATTCGGACATGCCCAAGTAAAGTAAATGACATCCTCAATTATAAAACATCAAATACTCTCCGAGCATTACGTTCATTCCTCGGGTTAGCGGGGTACTATCGGAGATTTGTGAAGGACTACGCCGGCATTGTAAAACCGATTACGAAATTTCTTAGGGGTGAAAATGGGAATGTTGGCGCGAATAAGTCCAAAAGTGTTTCTATAACTTTTGACTCCGAGGCTATAAATGCATTTCAAAAAATAAAAAAAATATTGGCATCGGAGGATGTTCTCCTCCAACACCCAGACTACAGTAAACCATTTGAACTTACCACAGATGCATCTTCGAGCGCCTTAGGAGCAGTTTTATCACAAAATGATAGACCTATTACTATGATTTCTCGTACGTTATCTAGTACAGAACAAAACTACGCTACCAACGAACGAAAACTCCTTGCGATTGTGTGGGCATTAAAAAGTTTGCGCCATTATTTGTACGGTGTTACTAAAATTAACATTTTTACTGATCATCAGCCACTAATTTTTGCTATGTCGGATAAAAATCCAAACACAAAAATGAAAAGATGGCGCGCTTTCATCGAAGAATTCTCACCGAACCTACACTATATGCCAGGCAGGGACAATAAAGTAGCCGATGCATTGTCCAGGCAATACATCCACAGCCTGAGTCAATCAAATGAAGTTGAAACCGTTCATAGTGAGAAGCCTTCTAGTAAAGTAATTAAAACAATCAAATACCCTGTCAACCAATTCAAAAACCAGTTAGTGATATCTAAGTCTGACCACTTCATCAAAATAACAAAAATCCTTTTCCAAAGATTACGACGACATATCATTTGTTTTGACACCATCGAAAGGCTAATCGAATGTCTGAAAGATGTTATAAATCCAACAGTTACAAACGGCCTGCACTGTGAACTTGAAGTCCTAGCCGAAATCCAGAATGACCTAACAAAGCATTTTGCAGGGACAAAATTCTTTCACACCGAAAAGTTTGTGATCGATTTAGTCAATAAAAACGATCAATTAGAAACGATAGCCACAGAGCATAACAGGGTTCATAGGTGTCTCCATGAAAATTTTCAACAGATTTCGAATGAATATTTTTTTCCAAATATGAGAAAAATGTTAAAGTCTTTAATTTCCAACTGCAAAATTTGTATGGAAAACAAATACCAGAGGAAGCCACCTAACCCGGAGATAGGGAAAACTCCGATACCAAATTACCCTGGGGAAATACTCCACATCGACATATTTATTACAGGAAAACAATATTTTTTAAGTTGTATTGACAAATTTTCTAAGTTTGCCATTGTCAAGCCAATAGCTTCACGTTCTACCATCGACATTAAGGATGCTATGCTAGAAATACTTTTAACATTTAAAAATAGAAAAATCATAGTGTCTGATAATGAAAAAGCCTTCCATTCTAACTTAATAAAAACAATTCTAAGGAACAATTTTTCATCCCTACACTTCATAGCGAGAGTAATGGACAGGTCGAAAGGTTCCAGTCCACACTGCTAGAGATAGCTCGTTGTATCAAGGAACAACAACAAATATCTGAGACTAAAGACCTAATCTTAATAGCTACACATAAGTACAATAATAGTATCCATTCAACTATTAAATCTAAACCCGTTGATGTTTTTCACAGCCCATCGATAGATACACTAGAAATTATTAAAAACGAATTAATGTTAGCCCAAGAAAAAACTTTAGAAAAATTTAACAAGAAGAAAAGCACTAAAACCTATCAGCCTGGTGAAAAGGTGTTTCTTAGACGAAATAGAAGATTGGGAAATAAATTTGACAAAGTGTTTGTGGAAAAGGTAATTGAAAAAGATTTAGAATCTACTGTTTTGATAGATGGCACTAGAATTCACAAAAGCAATTTACGTTAAAAAATTATACAGAAATGTATTGTTGCCTCGATGAAAGGGGAGTATCTGAGAAAGGCTAAGCAAGTGATTGATTTCGAAGCAAAACCAACAAGCATTTAAACTTGAATATTTACCATTATGATTTAATACCTATGTATGAAAAAATGTATAAAAAATTTAAATGTTGTTTAAGCTAATTTAATATTTTTAAATCAAATTCTGTAAGTGTTAAAAGCCAATATTAAATGCCTACGTGTGACCGCTCACGCAAACTTGTTGATAAAAGGAAGTATGCATTGTGACAACCAAAATTTACGTGTACCTGCATTACATACATGCCAATAACAGCTTTTACCGAAAGATTTCACTACGCACACAATCTCGCTATCGAACCGCGGACGTTCCGATATTGAAAGGGGGGATAGTTAATTAATTATTAATTCATTCAGAGAATAGTAAGAGCGAATGAGAACGAAGCTGCAACTACAACTATATGAATGATCTTCATTGATTGCAAAGGACAAATTGCAGGAATGGAAAAGGTTTTGCACACGGCACGCTAAGCGACAGATAAGTAGTAAGAGCGAATTGAAAGTGATCGGTTCATAAAAATAAAATTATCAAATAAATTGAATTGTTTAATTTGTACAACACTTACAATCGATCCATGCATTTATTCGGTGTAGCATAAAACAGGTAAATATTTTGTACACTATGTCAAGTAAAGAAAGGCCCCTGAAATTTGATACTAAATCGGAATTTTCTTTTTTGGAGAGAGGAATAACAACTTCATACAGAAAACATTCGGGCGCAAAATTGTAGAACTCATAACTGATCCTGTCCTTCGCATGAGCATTTATAATTTTAGAGTTTTTGAGTGCAAGCGCAATTCGCACAAATCAAAGGAATGGTATTTTTCAAACTTGAATGATAAAGAAAAAGTTTGAAATAGTTGTAAAAATGTTGCGTTCTCATGTTTGTGCTTATTACACGATTTTATTCCATTTATCACGGTTTACAATTTTTTGTGCTAACATTTTTTTTGTCAAATTTAATTTTTGCGAATTCTTTCCTTGTGCATACAAGCAAATGTACTGGTCAGAGCAATTGAAATGTGTTAATGTTTTATGAATTTTCTATGCAATCAGACGTGTTTGGTAAATAAATTGTTTATTGGCAAACTTGCTTTCCCAACGCTACATTAAATTGAACGCATTAAGATAAAAGGTAAGCCAAAAATATTTTATATTTATTGAGTTATTTATATTTTTTAATTTTGTTAAATATTTTATTTATGTATCTCTAAAAGAAAATGTCAAATACAAAGCTAAAGCGTAAAGCAATTTCTTTGGAAACCGAAATTGAAATTTTAAATCGCCTTCGAAATGGAGAAGGCTCAAAATTTCTTGGCAAAATGTCCGGTTTAAATGAAGCCAGAATAAGAACTATGAAAAAAATGAAATTTCAATTAGGCAATCGGTGATTTCTGGAACGAAACTATCTGTTAAGTCCTCATGATACAATAGAGAAAGAAAAAATGGAAAAAGCACTCATAATATGGCTTGAGGACAATGCACAAAAACAAATTCCCGTAGACGGAAACAATATCAACTAGCAAGCATTAAAGTTTTAAAAAGCTACGTATTTTCTGCAAGCAGAGGATGGTTAACGGGATTTCTCCAAAGGCATGCGCTTTATAACATAAAAATCAAGGGCGAGATTGTTTCTGGAGATCAGAAAGCCGCCAAAGAATTTCCACTAAAACTTAAAAAAATTATACCCGATGGTGCATACAGTCCAGATCAGCTTTTTAATGCCGACGAAACTGGTCTTTTTTGGAAAAAAATGCCGAGAAGAACATATGTGGCCAAATCGCAAACAACCACCAGCTTTAAAGTTGAAAAAGATCGAGTCACATTTTTATTTTGCAGTAACGCTTCCGGAGATCAGATGTTAAAGCGGCTGCTTATCAATCGTACACTTAAGCCTTGAGCAATGAAAGGTGTCGATTTTGGTACATTGCCTATTAATTGGATGGCCAATAAAAAAGCATGGGTGAGAACTACAGCTTTCACAAAATGGTTCATTAAATATTTTGTACCAGAAACTAGAAAATATATATATGAATTTAAAGTTCTTCTGTTGGTTGACAATGCACCCGGGCATCCTGCCACCGAATACCACATCCCTAATCTATCCGAAAGAACATTCCAGTACATTTTGGACACTTTGGATAAGGATAACACTCTTACAGTAATTGATGTTTGGAAAAAGTTTTCTATTAAAGATTGCGTTAAACTTGCTATCTTAGCATTATCAGATTTAGGTCCATCAACCTTAAGCGGATGTTGGAGAGTAATTTGGACAGAATGTGTAAAAAGTAAAAATCCTATGGATTCAAATACAAAAGAATATCCCAATATAATTGATTTGGCACACGCAGGTGGTGGGGAGGGTTTTGATGATTTGGTATTCGATGACATTGACGAATATGATTGATAAAGTTTTTAGCGAAGAGGAAATATTAAATTTTGCCTGCTGAATGAGCAAGAGAAAGTCCAGTTCAAAATTATTCCAGCGATGATAGTGATTGTATACGCGTTCGAAGCAATCGAATGCGAGTAACTTATGATGACCGCAATTAAATGTATGTTCATGTATTTACGATTATCACTTATTTTTTTTTTAATTTTTTACCTTAAAAATTAAATAACCTATTCTTTTCGTTAACAACATAGCTGTTTAACATAATTATTTTTAGTTCCTGAACAGGCCATACATTTAATTCATATTATTTTTAAGATTAGAGTGCATATTTTTTTTTCTTTATTAACTATGCTTGTAAAAATAAACAATGTATATGTGATTTAATTAAATAAAAAATCCTCGTTTTTCACCTATTTTTGCATACGGTCAATGTCTTTTTTTACACGTTTGTGTTTTTTGCACGGTTTTTTCTGAAACCAATCTACCACCTAAAAAAAAGATTTAGGTGTTTTTTTCCCGCAAGAAATCTGTTTCTGTTACAACATCTCATGGATGTTAGATTCTCTTAAAGAATCCACGAAACCCAATATTTTTTCGCGTAGATTTTGACATTGGCTATCAAACCAAACATTTTTTAGATAGATATTCGTTTTACATCTGCAGCTCGTTTGATTTTGTTAAACAAAATGGAAACTTTTTTATCGACAGATATCGTCGAGTGCACATATTCACCATGATATTTCTTACTGATTCACTCCTGATATTTCTCAGGTAAAAAAATAAAGCTTTTAGAGTAACAACTACGGGCACATGATCTAATTATTCTTTGTTGCGTATACCAAAATTGTGTACATAGGGGAGTATATTAAGGGAACAGATTCAAGCCATCGCCGTGCATTCGCTTTCCATTAATGCTGGCCGCACCGTTATGAATGATTTTTTGTTTTTTTGTCGGGACAACTAGCAAGTGCAGCACTCAGACATTAATTAAGTCCATTGTACGACACATGGGTTCCCTTTTAATTTTCTTTAAATCTACCCGATCTCCGAAGAAATCTGAGTAGATCTTGTGGTGCCAAGGAGCCAAAGTCGCTTCTTAACACATTAGTGCCAAAGACCTCAAATCTGATTCGAGCGAGTTTTTTTGTTTTAAATGAATTTAATGCTCCACCAAATGCGAGAATGAAATGGCTAATGCTAGATTTCAACAAACCATTCGATTTGATACTAGCTATGGATTGGATAAGCAAAAATGTTAAAATAATAGATATTAAAAACTTGAAATTAGATATAAATGATGCGTTGATCCTTCCATTCTTTACAAAAATTTCGCAGGAGCAAGTAGATATCTTAAAAGTAAGAGATGTTCAAAATATATCATTAAATAATTTAAATAGAAAGGAAAAAGAAATAATAAGCAAGCTCTTAAAAGAATTTGAGAAACTTATATGTAAAGAGGGTGATATACTGACAAATACAAATTCAGTTGTTCACAAAATCAAAACCGTAACAGACCAGCAAATTAACTCTAGAATATACAGGTTACCCCCGAAGCATGAGGAAGAAGTTAGAAAGCAAGTAAATGAAATGGAAGGACAGGGTATCATAAGACAGAGTAAAAGTAAATATAGCTCACCCATTATAGTAGTACCTAAAAAAAGGATAAATCTGGCGTTCAAAAATACATGATTATTGTACACTATAAAAGGCTTAACCAACTTACCGTTGATGATAAATATCCATTACCCAACATAGATGGAATTTTAGACAAATTGAGTAAAGCTCAATATTTTAGCTCATTAGATTTGACAAGGGGTTATCACCAAATTTTGATGGCAAAAAATACATTGAAGAGACCACATTCGTAACTCCGGCAGGTTTATATGAGTATGTTCGAATGCCCTTTGGACTTAAATATGCTCGTGCCACTTTCCAAAGGCTAATCAATGACGTATTAAGAGAATATACTTATAAATAAAATTTGCTTGGTATATTTTGAAGATATTCTCATATTTTCAACATCCTTGGAAGAACATAGAAATTCATTGGAAGAAACCTCATTTTTAGGTCTCATTTTGACAAAGGATGGTATCAAGCCAAATCCTCACAATATTGATGTAATTAGAGATCTAGGAGATAAAAGGATAAAAGGTTTCCTCGGTATAACTGGATATTACAGAAAATTTATTAAAAACTTTTGTAAAATAGCTTATCCTATGATTAACTATCTGAAAAAGGATTATAAAATAAATACCAATGACCCAGAATACATAGGGAGTTTTGAAAATTTAAAAGCCTTAATTTCTTCCTACCCAATTCTTAAATATCCAGAATACGACAAAGAGTTTACAGTAACCTCCGATGCAAGTCATTACGCAATAGGCGCCGTATTATCCCAACAAGGTCATCCTGTTTGCTACATATCAAGAACACTAAATAATTTCGAGCAAAATTATAATACAACGGATAAAGAGTTCTTAGCAATTATTTATGCTGTCACCTATCTTAGGCCGTATGTTTGATTAGGTATTTAAATTCTAAGTACAAAGGTTAAGAATGCTCGGCATCAAAGGTGGTTGCTGAAACTTTAGGGGTTCTACTATCAAATAGATTACCTTAGTGGAAAAGAAAGTAAAGTTGCAGATTTTTTAAGCCGTTTAGAAAACTCGTCAAAAATTATTGAAAAAAAAACGATAACCAGTAAAATTTAAAAATATCAGATACCATACATTCAGCGGAGGAGGAATTATTAGATCACATATTTATAAAGCAGGAAATAGTTATCACTACATATTATAAAACAAAGTCGCTTTTTCTGTCCCTATGTCCCCTTATACGCTTAAATCTTTAAAACTACGCAACGGATTTTGATGCGGTTTTTTTTTAAAGATAGATTGATTGAAGAGGAAGGTTTATATCTATATAATGTGAAGAAATATATAAAGGGGGCGTGGCAATCGGTCAAAATGTGGCAAAAAAACATAATTTTTTTGTTTTCACGGCCATAAATCATAAACGAATCAACCAATTAAAATGAAACTTTCTTGAAGTTTAACTTTGAAATATTTACTTTCGTTCTGCATCAAAAAAAAAAATTGATTTATTTGTTATTTAACCAAAATTGTTTAAACAAAAGCAGCTCTTTTTCCAAAAAAAGCTGTTTGTGTGTGTGTTCGCTGTCAACCGAATGAAGCAACAGGCGTTAAGCGATAATCTCACCACACCTCATTAATGTTGAATTACATCGTATGGTGACGTATGTATGTATGTATTTACGAATCGCTCGCATTATTTCATTTCGGACATATGTACATATGTATTTATGTATGTACTGAATTCCATGTAATTATATGTACATACAATTTTACAGCGAAATAAAACGCTATTTTCAGGTTCTATATTAGTAAATCGCACATAATTAAAATACAGTTTTTGAATAGTTTTTATTGATTCGGAGCGCGTTTAGTTTTCTATCAATTCCATACAATAACATTTTTTGTCATTTACTTTTTACGACAACTAATAGCTTATTTTCGAAGCGATTTCAACAAATGGGTACAACATTAATCCTTATCCAATTAAATACCTTAAATACATTGTTGTTTTCATATAGATCTATGTATATGGCTCTTTACGGCATATAATTAAAAACAATATTTTTCAAGATATTACAACAGTAATTAGTAATTGAGATCTACCGGAAAAATTGCGTTAGCTGTTGCGTCATCCAGCATTGCCGCTACTCTTTTGGAAAGAGTATTTTGGAAAGAAGCCGAACCACACACTCTACAATGAAGCACCCGCTGAAAATCGCCACCGATGATGATAACAGCGTCTGTAGTGTTTCTAGACAGAGCAATACAGGAAAATTGATGCGTGACTGCTCATTAATAGTCTGGGACGAAGCTACCATGTCAAACAAGACGTCTGTGGAAGCACTGGATAGGACAATGCGCGATTTGCGCAACAAAAATGCACCTATGGGTGGATGTACAATTCTGTTCTCAGGAGATTTCCGTCAAATCCTACCAGTTGTGACTCGAGGAACACGTGCTGACGAAATAAATGCTTCGCTAAAAAGATCCCACCTTTAGTCGTATGTCAATAAATTAGAGCTTAAAACTAATATGAGGATTTCGTCATCTTCACGTGAGAACAGGCTATTTCCAGAGATGCTGCTAAAAGTTGGCAATGGAGAATTAACACAAAGTGAGGGAAGGATTAACCTAGAAAACCTTTGTGTTTTGATAGACAACATCCAAGAGTTAGTCAACAATGTCTATCCAGACATTGATAACATAAGTTATAAGACAATATCTTGGTTTAAAGAAAGAGCTATTCTGTCACCAACTAACGAACAAGTAGATAAAGTAAATAACTTGATTATTTCAAAGATTGATGCGCCGACGAAAATATACTACTCGGTCGATACTGTTCTCGATTTGGAAGAAGCTGTTCAATTTCCTACAGAATTTCTAAATTCTTTGAAACCGTCTGGACTCCCTCCTCACCAAATGGAGCTGAAAATAGGTTGTCCTGTTATTTTATTAAGAAACCTAAGTCCACCTAAACTTTGCAATGGCACGCGTTTGATGGTAAAATCACTGAAAACTTTCATAATAGAGTGCACAATACTCACAGGATGTGGTACCGGAGAAGATGTATTGATTCCCCGAATCCCTCTGATACCATCGGATCTACCATTCCAATTTAAACGCTTACAATTTCCGGTAAAGACATCTTTTGCAATGACCATTAATAAATCTCAGGGTCAAACCTTCAACGTTGCAGGCTTAGATTTGAGTGTTGACTGTTTTTCACATGGCCAACTGTATGTCGCTCTTTCAAGAGTAACCTCTAGAGAAAACATGTTTGTATTGTCTAATGACAAGAAGGCTATGAACGTTGTATATAAAGACATTCTGTAATATGGGTAAGACTCCGTCAGAAAATATGAGATTTGCAAGTGGTCTTTCGATTTCTTTGAAACTTTGGGAAATATTAGTTCTAGGTAAGATACATTCGAGCCTAAAAGGATTTTGAAAAATTTTCAAAATTGAGTCATCTACGCCATGTTGAAAATCGGGACCGTGTTTTTTTCAAAAATCAATATTTCTTGAACCGTTGGATGGATTTCAATGCAATTTACAGACAATATAGAAACAAATAAGTAGTTCAAATTAGTATTATGTTAAAAAAAAAATTTCGAAATTTTGACCAAAAAAAAGTCAAAAAAATTTTTTGAATCAATTTTTAGTTGATTTGCCCAGTTTTTTAGATTTTCTGTTATACACGTAACGATTCCTTATGATTTAACCTTTATTTTGAAAAGAAAAAATTTTATGGTGTCTATAATAGTTCTCGAGATATTGCGATTTTAGTGGAAGCGCGCACCGTGAAGTTCGCGGTTACGCAGCGCGGGAGTAGAAAAACGCGCACAGACCTGCAGCAGTCTGCTCCAGTCACTTCATACAGGAACACATAACGCAGCGCGCATTGCACACCTGTTACCTAAACCGTGCGTGCGCGCTTCCACTAAAATCGCAATATCTCGAGAACTATTATAGACACCATAAAATTTTTTTTTTCAAAATAAAGGTTAAATCATAAGGAATCGTTACGTGTATAACAGAAAATCTAAAAAACTGGGCAAATCAACTAAAAATTGATTCAAAAAATTTTTTTGACTTTTTTTTGGTCAAAATTTCGAAATTTTTTTTTTAACATAATACTAATTTGAACTACTTATTTGTTTCTATATTGTCTGTAAATTGCATTGAAATCCATCCAACGGTTCAAGAAATATTGATTTTCGAAAAAAACACGGTCCCGATTTTCAACATGGCGTAGATGACTCAATTTTGAAAATTTTTCAAAATCCTTTTAGGCTCGAATGTATCTTACCTAGAACTAATATTTCCCAAAGTTTCAAAGAAATCGAAAGACCACTTGCAAATCTCATATTTTCTGACGGAGTCTTACCCATATTACAGAATGTCTTTATATACAACGTTCATAGCCTTCTTGTCATTAGACAATACAAACATGTTTTCTCTAGAGGTTACTCTTGAAAGAGCGACATACAGTTGGCCATGTGAAAAACAGTCAACACTCAAATCTAAGCCTGCAACGTTGAAGGTTTGACCCTGAGATTTATTAATGGTCATTGCAAAAGATGTCTTTACCGGAAATTGTAAGCGTTTAAATTGGAATGGTAGATCCGATGGTATCAGAGGGATTCGGGGAATCAATACATCTTCTCCGGTACCACATCCTGTGAGTATTGTGCACTCTATTATGAAAGTTTTCAGTGATTTTACCATCAAACGCGTGCCATTGCAAAGTTTAGGTGGACTTAGGTTTCTTAATAAAATAACAGGACAACCTATTTTCAGCTCCATTTGGTGAGGAGGGAGTCCAGACGGTTTCAAAGAATTTAGAAATTCTGTAGGAAATTGAACAGCTTCTTCCAAATCGAGAACAGTATCGACCGAGTAGTATATTTTCGTCGGCGCATCAATCTTTGAAATAATCAAGTTATTTACTTTATCTACTTGTTCGTTAGTTGGTGACAGAATAGCTCTTTCTTTAAACCAAGATATTGTCTTATAACTTATGTTATCAATGTCTGGATAGACATTGTTGACTAACTCTTGGATGTTGTCTATCAAAACACAAAGGTTTTCTAGGTTAATCCTTCCCTCACTTTGTGTTAATTCTCCATTGCCAACTTTTAGCAGCATCTCTGGAAATAGCCTGTTCTCACGTGAAGATGACGAAATCCTCATATTAGTTTTAAGCTCTAATTTATTGACATACGACTAAAGGTGGGATCTTTTTAGCGAAGCATTTATTTCGTCAGCACGTGTTCCTCGAGTCACAACTGGTAGGATTTGACGGAAATCTCCTGAGAACAGAATTGTACATCCACCCATAGGTGCATTTTTGTTGCGCAAATCGCGCATTGTCCTATCCAGTGCTTCCACAGACGTCTTGTTTGACATGGTAGCTTCGTCCCAGACTATTAATGAGCAGTCACGCATCAATTTTCCTGTATTGCTCTGTCTAGAAACACTACAGACGCTGTTATCATCATCGGTGGCGATTTTCAGCGGGTGCTTCATTGTAGAGTGTGTGGTTCGGCTTCTTTCCAAAATACTCTTTCCAAAAGAGTAGCGGCAATGCTGGATGACGCAACAGCTAACGCAATTTTTCCGGTAGATCTCAATTACTAATTACTGTTGTAATATCTTGAAAAATATTGTTTTTAATTATATGCCGTAAAGAGCCATATACATAGATCTATATGAAAACAACAATGTATTTAAGGTATTTAATTGGATAAGGATTAATGTTGTACCCATTTGTTGAAATCGCTTCGAAAATAAGCTATTAGTTGTCGTAAAAAGTAAATGACAAAAAATGTTATTGTATGGAATTGATAGAAAACTAAACGCGCTCCGAATCAATAAAAACTATTCAAAAACTGTATTTTAATTATGTGCGATTTACTAATATAGAACCTGAAAATAGCGTTTTATTTCGCTGTAAAATTGTATGTACATATAATTACATGGAATTCAGTACATACATAAATACATATGTACATATGTCCGAAATGAAATAATGCGAGCGATTCGTAAATACATACATACATACGTCACCATACGATGTAATTCAACATTAATGAGGTGTGGTGAGATTATCGCTTAACGCCTGTTGCTTCATTCGGTTGACAGCGAACACACACACAAACAGCTTTTTTTGGAAAAAGAGCTGCTTTTGTTTAAACAATTTTGGTTAAATAACAAATAAATCAATTTTTTTTTTGATGCAGAACGAAAGTAAATATTTCAAAGTTAAACTTCAAGAAAGTTTCATTTTAATTGGTTGATTCGTTTATGATTTATGGCCGTGAAAACAAAAAAATTATGTTTTTTTGCCACATTTTGACCGATTGCCACGCCCCCTTTATATATTTCTTCACATTATATAGATATAAACCTTCCTCTTCAATCAATCTATCTTTAAAAAAAAACCGCATCAAAATCCGTTGCGTAGTTTTAAAGATTTAAGCGTATAAGGGGACATAGGGACAGAAAAAGCGACTTTGTTTTATAATATGTAGTGATAACTATTTCCTGCTTTATAAATATGTGATCTAATAATTCCTCCTCCGCTGAATGTATGGTATCTGATATTTTTAAATTTTACTGGTTATCGTTTTTTTTTCAATAATTTTTGACGAGTTTTCTAAACGGCTTAAAAAATCTGCAACTTTACTTTCTTTTCCACTAAGGTAATCTATTTGATAGTAGAACCCCTAAAGTTTCAGCAACCACCTTTGATGCCGAGCATTCTTAACCTTTGTACTTAGAATTTAAATACCTAATCAAACATACGGCCTAAGATAGGTGACAGCATAAATAATTGCTAAGAACTCTTTATCCGTTGTATTATAATTTTGCTCGTAATTATTTAGTGTTCTTGATATGTAGCAAACAGGATGACCTTGTTGGGATAATACGGCGCCTATTGCGTAATGAATTTTGAAAAAAAAAAATTTTATGGTGTCTATAATAGTTCTCGAGATATTGCGATTTTAGTGGAAGCGCGCACCGTGAAGTTCGCGGTTACGCAGCGCGGGAGTAGAAAAACGCGCACAGACCTGCAGCAGTCTGCTCCAGTCACTTCATACAGGAACACATAACGCAGCGCGCATTGCACACCTGTTACCTAAACCGTGCGTGCGCGCTTCCACTAAAATCGCAATATCTCGAGAACTATTATAGACACCATAAAATTTTTTTTTTCAAAATAAAGGTTAAATCATAAGGAATCGTTACGTGTATAACAGAAAATCTAAAAAACTGGGCAAATCAACTAAAAATTGATTCAAAAAATTTTTTTGACTTTTTTTTGGTCAAAATTTCGAAATTTTTTTTTAACATAATACTAATTTGAACTACTTATTTGTTTCTATATTGTCTGTAAATTGCATTGAAATCCATCCAACGGTTCAAGAAATATTGATTTTTGAAAAAAAAAAACGGTCCCGATTTTCAACATGGCGTAGATGACTCAATTTTGAAAATTTTTCAAAATCCTTTTAGGCTCGAATGTATCTTACCTAGAACTAATATTTCCCAAAGTTTCAAAGAAATCGAAAGACCACTTGCAAATCTCATATTTTCTGACGGAGTCTTACCCATATAGTAATTGTTGTAAAAATAAAATAAATACATATGTACAAATGCAAAAAGTTAATATGCAAAAATGTAGGGTATGAATTTAGATATCCCAAAGATAGCAGGAAATCTTCATGCTATAAAGAAAGGAGAATTGTTTTACTCCAAATTTAACGCGTGCGGGCCACGGGCAATAATGAATAAGCCAAAACTACTGGATCGATTTTAATCATTTTTTCAGTGAGTGACATAGGGTATATATTTTATACCCGTGCGAAGCTGGGCGGGTTGCTAGTAGAAATATAATTTACATAAATCCATTAGAGGATGAAGGTATCATAAAAAATATTTTAAAAGACGATATCAAAAGGGGTTATAGAGGAATATTTTCGGAAGTACCTGATACTAATTATCATAAAATACAATAATTTCAATGTTTTCTCATGATAATAAAACAAAATTTCTAAAATGTACTAAAAGAGCCATGGAGATAAAAACAGAAGAGGATCTCTAAACAAATTTCATTGTATCATAATAACGGGTCCATGCATAGTAGCGGTTCGCGGAATTTTCAATGCTTCGGCTGACGGTCTTTCCACCGCTATAAACGCAGCTGACCATCATTATTATATTTTCACTAACGAAAACCCGCCCGTTCCGCTGGTCGTCTTTAAAAAAATCTAGATTAATTAATTAAATTAAGCCGAAAAATACAGTGTGTATTTTGATGTGATTTCCTTTATTACTTTTTTTATTGTAATGCTCTTTGGTATACAATATTCTTCGTTTTTCCATGCGTTGTTGAATAAATGAACAATACCGATGGCTTACCAACTCTTGAGCATGAAACATAAAGTTTGCCATGAGAAAAACATGGGTATTCTAAATCAATACCACAAATTGATAAAGCTTGGCCTTGTGACTTATTAATAGTAATCGCGAATGCAAGGCGAACAGGAAATTGAAGACGTTCGAATGGTATCATTGGTATTCGCGGTATTAAAACGTCTTCACCAGAGTATTTTCCATTCAAAATTGTTGCTTCAATGACGTTATTCATCAAACTCTTAACTGTTAATCGCGTGCCATTACATAGCCGTGGTTGATTTATGTTTCTCAACATAATAATCGGTGCTCCTATTTTCAAGTTTAGCATGTGTGTCGGTAATCCAGGTAAATCAAAGGAATTCAAAAATTCAGTGGGATAATTTACAATATCATCTTGATTTGTAACAGTGTCAATGGATCGATATGTTTGTTCTGGACTTGGTATATTAGCCAAAATAGCCGAATTAATTTCATTCACATCTTTATTTTTGCCAGCCATGATGGCTCGTTCACTAAGCCAATCATAATTTTTGTAATTTTGAGGCAAATTTGGGAAAATACTTTGAATTAACTGTTCTTTCGTTTGACTTATTTGACAAAAGTTTGGTTGTAAAGTTATTAAGCCAGTTAAATTATCGACAGGAACTTTGCCATTTCCAATATCCAATAATTGCTGTGAAAAGTCAGCAGCTGATGGATCATTTTGCATAAGAACACGTACATTTGTAGTTAGTTTGAGTGTTTGAACATGTCTCCACAAATATGATGATTTCAAACATGCAACCAATTCATCTGCTACAGTTACTCGAGGAATAACAGGCAGTGTTTGTCTAAAATCACCTGCCAGCAGCACTAAGGCACGACCAAACATTTCATTTTTACTACGTAAATCTCGTAATGTCCTATCAAGCGCTTCCAGTGACGAAAAAGCGGAGAAGGAGAAGAGAACTGTTCTATTCCCCCCCGCTTTACCCCAGCTATGTGTTCACGTGCAAATGACTTTTTTGCGTGAAGTCTAATATAAAATAAGTTATATTTACTCTTCTTAAATTTATATAAACTTTTCCAGGCGAAGTAAAAAAACTGACATATATTTGCTTCAACCGTATATTTGTGAGTACACAGGTAATACGTAAATATATGAATGATATAGGTAATATCTCATATTAGCATAACCTTTCTGCAAAAAATTAAGGAAACGATCACCAATCACGCCGGCAATGATACAATGAATTTTTCACTATAACTGACTTCAGATTAACGTTTATATAATAAGCGTATATGTAACACTTTAAAATTTTTTAGAATTTTTTTTTTTATTTTTAATAATAAGTGGTCTTCCCCTTCCTCTTCCTGTAGCTATTCCTTTTCCTCTTCCATTTCCAGCTCCATCTCCTTTCTTTATCCCGGAAACGGGCAGTAAAAATTACTTCACTTAAAAGCTTTCATCAACAGCTTCCATCTGATACCCATATTGTACAAACACATCCAAAAATACTCTGTATTAAAGCACTCATCAGTAGCTTTGATTTGATACCCACAATGTAAAAACACATCCTAGGGTTACCCGGGTCCTCGTTTTGGCCTTCGGCAGCGCCACCTGGTGGCGAGTGGAATCAATATGCATATTATACTAACCTTCACCGTGGAAAAATATATATATATACCAAATTTCATAATAATCGGCCCAGACACACACGACCAAAATGTATTCCATTCTAATGAATGCTATGTGCGGTACAAAAAATACGTGCGGCAAATAGCAAAAAGACACTCGCTTAACTTCACCGAAACCTTTGCCAAAGAAACACCAACAATGTGTGAAACTTTCATTGTTTTCCTTACACGCGTTGCTGAGATTACCCCGGACAACTGCACACTTTTTTTCGGCTTAATTTTTATATATATAGATATATGTTCAAAGTTTTGTAAAAAAATTTCAATCGGCATAAAGAAGTTTTACTTTTTAATTTATTTTACAAGTTTTCCTGTTCACCTGACGTATTTTCCCCCCTCTACGGCGCAGCTGACTATTTTTTTTATTCTACTAAATGTCAACAATACACAAAAATTTTCAGCCGGTATTAAATGAGTTGCTAAAAAATTTTTTCGACACGTTTCGCAGCATACCACGCTCGTACCCACCGCTTCTGAACCAGCTGACGGTTGGTTTCGTCATCCATTGGATGGCGTCTGCCTTCAGTATTAAAATCAGTCGGCATGAAATGGTGAGGTCAAAATGACGCCTGGCTCCCGGACTAAAAGTTCATTTATCCAATATCAAACGACCTTTTAAGCTAGCAGATAAAATCAATATTTTGAATAACAAACACAACAACGAGAATGTGGATATTGATGACAACTTAAGTATTATAGGAATAGCTAGTGATATTAGCAAAACATAAAATAAATGAAATGAAATAGAAGAAAGCCGAAAAAAAATATATATGTATATAAAGTCAAAATATATGTACTTTCATGAACAGCATAAACATAAAATTGGAGTTAAAGAGAAACAATATTTTATTTTCTCAAAATATAAGTTTATACAATATTAGGAAGACTGTTGCTAAAAAAAAAAAACAACATTCTTAATATTAATATGTCTGCGAGCTTGAGAGAACTTAAAGACTGTCATGTACACCTAAATGTTAAAAACAACAAAAAAAAAAAACACGAAATGTTAAAAAAGGAGAGTTGTACAAGAATTTAGGGGAATTCTTAAAGCAGAGATTGAGATTTGAAAGATTTGTAGTAAGGGATTTTAGAACATCGACTCTATAGACACTACACTGAGTTTTGCCCACACAAAAATTGAAAACACCACACATCTTTCACCTCAACACACAACATACTTCTCACCTCGACATTAAACCAACTAAATGTTTACTATTTTTTTATTTTTGAAATAATAAGTGAATACGTAAAATGTATTACATAAATTTTTTCAATAAGAAAAAACTAATTTAAAAAAAAATTAATAAAAAAAAAAGTTGGCGCCGGGAATTGATATCGAATCTAACATGTGGCGAGAAAAACTAGGCGGTGCGTTTATTTCTTCGACTGCTTATTTTTTTACTAATTTGTTACTTTTGAAATGATTTAAAAAAAAAAACAAATTTAAAAAAGAAAAAAAAATGGCGCCGAGAATTGATGGCGAGTCACGTGGGGAGGATAAATACGCAGTGCGTTTATTTCTGCGCCTGCGTATTTGCATTCACAAAACAAAAAATAATGGTAAAGATAAACCAATACTAATTTTATATTGTATTTCTATTTATAGTTTATGAATTCGAAGGCATATTACATATCATATGCATGTACATGTGTATATGAGAAACAATAATGCACAAGCGCAAAAACATCATCTTCCTTTCATATGTACATATGCATGCATGCCCAAATAACCTTGACTTATTTATTCACAAGTCACAGCACATCACATCCCTACAAGAAATCAAATACACATACGCACTAGTGAACGAGTTTCTTCCTAACAAGTGCAAAAACAATTCTGCTCTGAAGTCTATGTAGGTGTGTATATATATATGCCCACTTTAAGTCCTAGCATGCATAACTACATATATACATACCTATTTCCCTTCTAAATTCCCTACAAAACAATTGTATTCATATAAATGTAACTACATCCATACACGTTCAAACATACATGCATATACATATGCGCGAGCACAGCGTTTCCTCTTTGCTTCCCTGTACTTTTGTCTACCACCAGTCGATATTCCGAATATTGCAATTACAAAAACAAAATACATTCGTATACGCAGTCGCAGCGGTCATGATTCTTTTAGTCGCGACGGCACAATTTAGAATATTATATGGTATAAAAACCAAAAATTCATTCATAGTTCGAGCTCATATTTCTAAGAGCAAAGTACTTTCATTCATAAAACGAGCCGCCCATATGCCAATTTTCTCGACCATACGAAAATAGTCAATATTGGAATATTTCGTGTTGAATTGAAATTATTTGCCAATATTTTGTAAATCTTGAATTTTTGTGATGTCGAGTGGCCGCGGCTCCGTATATATGTATGCACCCTTATATGTATGTAAATATGTCCCCTGGTCGCAATTCAATTGCTGACACAAGTTTTTCATTTTAATAAAGTTCAATACTTCTTGTCGCAATTCAATTGCTGACACAACAATTGCTGACACAGTTCCGCTGGCTCCAAATTTAATTATTTTATTAACTCAAAGTGCTGACGACCTCAAAGAAGCTCACGTTGCATTCAACGTGATGATTGCTGTTCGATAGTTAATATTAAGTAGCTAGTAAGAAAACAAATTATTAGTAAATCAATAGTCCGACTAAGAAGACATAGTCGTCCGGCAAAATGATAAAAAATTAGTATTAATGAAGAAGTCCGATTAAGAAGACGTACATAGTCTTCCGGCAAATAATTCAATAATTTATTAATAAAAGATATAGAGGACATAGTCCACTCTTTTTAAATAAATAAAGATATAGAGGACATAGTCCTCTCTTTTTAAAATAAACAAGTATTTTATTAATTGGCGCCCGAGGAAGGGACCGGTTTTAAAGTTCGCGAGTGAAGTGTTGTGCAAAAAAGAGTGCAATCACAAGGACGCGAATCGTGAGCCGGTGCAGCGTTGGAATCCGATAGGAAAGGAACGCTCGCTTCCAATAGTGCAACTTGGAGGTGCCCCAGTAGCGGAAATCAGCAAAGAGGAGTCACACCCCACCGCCGGGAAGTGTTAGAGTAAGAATATTAATATTAATTAATATTAAGAATTTAAAAAAAAAAATTCCGAAAACTTTTGAGTGTAACAAGAGAATACAAAGTTGAATATTACTATTAAATTAGAATTAATTAATAAATTATAGAGAAAGTACAAAGTTGAATATTACTGTTAAATAAGAATTATTAAAAAAAAAATTATTGAAAAAATACAAAGTTGAATATTACTATTATTGAGAAAATGCAAAGTCGAATATTATTATAAAAGTCTAACTAAAACAAAAATACAAACTACAAATTCATTGAATAATTAAAAAAAACCCAAAAATATAAAGAGAGTTATAAAGAAAAAATATATTAATTAATATTATAATAAAATCTGGCTTGTACAGCCAATAAAATAATATAATTCGAAGCTGCGATTCACCACCTTCGGTGGACCCTCCAGCTTATAAAAAAGAACATTCTCTGCGATTCACCACCCAAGGGACCCTCCAGAGAATAAAAAAACAATATATAGATAAAATAAATAATTATTGAATTAACAAAGTTTTTAATAATGTCAAACAACCTTATCCGACCCTCTGTGCTTAATAAACCACAATTCCAACCAACAACCAGCAGCAGCACATCAATAATGCCATCGGCAGTTCTAATTACTGTATTGTATTTAACCTTTGTAAAAACTGAAGTTCAAATTTTGGATTACATTTCTTCGTATGTCGTGACAATTAATAGAGGTACAGCGAAAATCCAGCAAGGAACTTTTACTATTTTACATTCAATAGATATGGCACAGTACGCAATATCCATATCCAATACCCACAAATGTATCCAACAAAACATCCCGAATCACCATAACCTGTATCCCATCCTTATCCACGAATTAAGCCTTACCGAAAATATTTTAGGATGGATGGTTCCATGTGTAGAAGTCCGCGCAAGTGGGGGAAGTTACTGATCGCCATTCACTTGGGAGTGGCCAGGACGATTCTTCTACATATGGTTGAAGCAGCTCACAACGTCCGGGATTAGCCCACGTATCCTCTGGGTAACTTCCGAACACCCGTTCGAGAGTGAGCTAACGTGAGAAGGCGAAGCATCCCAGGATAGCTGGTTGTGCGCTGCTCCTCGTGAGAGTAAAGGCTGACATCACTGCCATCCAAGAGATGCGATGGACGGGGCAAGGTAAGAAAAACATAGGACCTTGCGACGTCTACTACAGCTGCCATGTAAAGGAGCGCAAATTCGGTGTCGGATTTTTTGTGGGAGAGAGACTTCGTCGCCAAGTACTGTCGTTCACTCCGGTGGACGAGCGTCTCGCAATAATCCGCATCAAAGCGCGATTTTTTAACATCTCGCTAATTTGCGCCCACGCCCCGACGGAAGAGAAGGACGATGCGACCAAAGATTCCTTCTATGAGCTCTTGAAACGTTCCTATGAGCGCTGCCCCCGCCACGACATAAAAATCGTGCTTGGCGACTTCAACGCCAGGTTGCCCACCCTGGTCCCACAGTCGGAAAATTCAGCCTGCACAACGAAACATCCGGTAATGGACAGAGGCTGATCGAGTTCGCCGGGGCCCGAAACATGGTAGTCTGCAGCACCAGATTCCAGCATAAGAAGATACACCAAGCTACCTGGCTGTCTCCTGATCGACAAACGCGAAACCAGATCGATCATGTTGTGATAGATGGAATACACGCTTCTAGTGTATTAGATGTACGTACGATCCGAGGGCCCGACATCGACACGGATCATTACCTAGTTGCATCCAAACTGCGCACACGCCTCTGCGAAGCAAAAATCGTACATCTACCTACGCAAAGAATGTTCGACATCGAAAAGCTGCAATCACAACAGACAGCCAGAAGATTCGCCACTCGACTCTCACTCCTGCTCTCCGAAAGCACTGCCCAACAAATCGGCATGCTCGAGCAATGGAGCAACATTTCTCGTTCCCTACGTACCGCCGCCGAAGAAGAAATCGGATTCCGGCGAGCCCGAAAAAACAATTGGTACGACGAGGAATGTCATGCTGCCGCAGAAAGAAAAGATGCCGCCTATAGAGCCACGCTGCGATCGGGCGCAACGCGAGCCATGTGGGAGCGCTACAGAGAGCTGAAAAAGGAAGAGAGACGTATTATCCGACAGAAGAAACGAGAGGCCGAAATACGTAAGTGCGAGGAGCTTGAGATGCTGGCGATCTGGTGACTGACGTACACAGCAATCTTAAATTATGGAGGGAACACTTCTCGAACCTGTTAAACAGTGACAGCTGCGCATGCCATAGAGAATGTGAAGATCCCGATACCCCAATCGATGACGACGGAATTGTAATTCCGTTACCCGACCATGACGAGGTGAGAATAGCAATATCACGGCTAAAGAACAACAAAGCCGCGGGCGCCGGCGGACTACCGGCTGAGCTATTCAAACATGGCGTCGAGGAGGTGGTAAGGTGCAAGCATTAGCTCCTATGCAAAATATGGTCAGATGAAAGCATGCCTACCGATTGGAATTTAAGTGTGCTCTGCCCAATCCATAAGAAGGGCGATCCTGAAATCTGTGCCAATTACCGCCTAAAAGGCCTAAGCCCACCGTCAACCAACTGATTGGACCTTATCAGTGCGGTTTTAGACCCGGAAAGTCTACCATCGACCAAATATTTATAATACGCCAAATCTTGGGAAAGACCCACGAAAGGAGAATCGGCACACACCATCTTTTCATCGATTTCAAAGCTGCATTCGATAGTACCAAGAGGAGTGATCTGCATGCCGCGATGTCTGAATTTGGTATCCCCACAAAACTAATACGGCTTTGCAAGATGACGTTGCTCAACACCAGCAGCGCCATCAGAATTGGGAAGGACCTCTCCGAGCCGTTTGATACCAAACGAGGTTTCAGACAGGATGGCTCGCTGTCGTGTGAATTCTTTAACCTGATGTTGGAGAGCATCGTAGGAGCCGCAGAACTTAATAGCTCAGGCACAATATTTTATAAGAGCGTACAATTGCTGGCGTATGCCGATGATATTGAAATCATCGGCCTTAACAACCGCGCTGTTAGTTCTGCCTTCTCCAAACTGGATAAGGAGGCAAAGCGAATGGGTCTGGTGGTGAACGAGGACAAAACGAAGTACCTCCTGTCTTCAAACAAACAGTCGGCGCACTCGCGTATCGGCACCCACGTCACTGTTGACAGCTATAATTTCGAGGTTGTAAAAGACTTTGTTTATTTAGGAACCAGCATTGACACCGATAACAATGTCAGTCTTGAAATCCAACGTAGAATCTCTCTTGCCAACAAGTGCTACTTAGGACTAAGTAGGCAACTGAGCAGTATAGTCCTCTCTCGACGAACAAGACTAACACTCTACAAGACTCTCATCATGTCCGCCCTGACGTATGGCGCAGAAGCTTGTACGATGACAACATCCGATGAAGCGACGCTTGGAGTGTTCGAGAGAAAGATTCTGCGTAAGATTTTTGGACCTTTGCACGTTGGCAACGGCGAATATCGCAGACGATGGAACGATGAGCTGTATGAGCTTTACGACGACATAGACATAGCGCAGCGAATAAAGATCCAGCGGCTTCGTTGGCTGGGTCATGTCGTCCGAATGGATACAAACGCTCCGGCTTTGAAAGTATTCGATGCGGCACCAGCTGGTGGTAGCAGAGGAAGAGGAAGGCCTCCTCTGCGTTGGAAAGATCAGGTGGAGAAGGACTTGGCTTCACTTGGTGTGTCCAATAGCCGCCGGTTAGCACGAGAAAGAAACGACTGGCGCGCTTTGTTAAGCTCGGCCAAAATCGCGTAAGTGGCTATCGCGCCAATTAAGAAGAAGAGAAGAAAATATTTTAGAAAATATAACACCCACTATAAAAAATAAGAGAGCAATAAATGCCATAGGTACTATTTGGAAATATGTCGCAGGATCTCCAGATCACGACGACTTTGAAATAATAGCTAGTAATATAAATGATCTTAACAAAAATAATAATAAACAAGTGTACGTAAATGAAGTTTTTATTAAAAGATTAAAAAATCTAACAGATATAGTAAATCAAATTTCTAATGTAATAAGAAAAGATGTATTATTAGAAAACGAAATAGTTATAAATCTACAAAATAGAGTAAGACTAGTTAAGGAAGAGTTAATAAATATGCAAAATGGAATCGAATGGGCGAAGCTTGGAATCGTCAACCCATTAATATTAGATAAAAAAGAAATTGAAATTGCTACAAGTAAAATTAGAGAAGAAAGTATTGTTTTTGTGAGCCCCGAAGAGGCACTTCAATTTGCCAAAATATCTGTCTTATACAGTACTTATAAAAAAATATTTTATTTGGTTAAAATTCCCTTAACAAAAAAGGAAACCTATGAAAACGTAGTCTTAAGACCAGTAAAAAGAAAAAACTCTGTAATTAATTTAGAATTTAAGCAGATTTTAAAAAATGATTACACTATATATGGTATAATAAATGATTGTGAAAAATATATAAAATAATAATTTGTAAAGAGAACCAAATAACGAATATTTCAAATATTAAATGTATTCCTAATCTTATAAGAAGTCAAAATTCTACATGTGTAACGAGCAACAATCATCGTATTCCATTAATCGAAGAGATCGAGTCAGGGGTTATCCTAGTAAATGATTGCAACATGGCTATTTATGTCGATAAAACGCGGAGAAATATATCTGGAACCC
Source organism: Anastrepha ludens (assembly GCF_028408465.1). Lineage (NCBI taxonomy): Eukaryota > Metazoa > Arthropoda > Insecta > Diptera > Tephritidae > Anastrepha > Anastrepha ludens. Next base: position 61,208,368 of record NC_071503.1, on the reverse strand, counting down.
TTCTTATTAAATTTCATAATAGCACTATTAAAATTAACAATAGGACTTTTAGTAATATAGAAGCCTCACCTTTACAAACCATCCCCGAATTAATGCAGCCCACTCCTTTTGAAAGCGACCATATTAATTCCCTATCACTTGAAGCTCTTAATGAATCACAGATTAATAATACGGAAGTAATTTCAACTATTCGGAAACATTTGAAAATTGGAGGATGGTCAATCACTGTTATTTTCAGTCTAATTATCATTTCCATAGCATGCTTACGATTTGTCTTTAAAAATACAAATAAAAAATAGTTTAAAAAAACTAAAAAACACGCTTTTATTGCTAATCGAACTAAAAAGTAGAAAATAAATTTTAATGACAAAGGGACCTATAATGAAGTAATAGCAAATCAAACGATTAGTCATAGTCAACTACCTCAGAACAGCGTGGGATGCTTGATATAGTAAATATTACAATCATTCTCTTGGCAACTACCTGTGTACAGAGGGTTATGAAAGTGAAGCAAAATGCATCCCACGCTTTTAACTCTAATTTGAATTGCTCTATTTGTATCTTAATTTTTGTTATAATTCTGTTCTGAGGTAGTTGACTATGACTGATCGTTCGATTTGCTATTACTTCATTATAGGTCCCTTTGTCATTAAAATTTATTTTCTACTTTTTAGTTCGATTAGCAATAAAAGCGTGTTTTTTAGTTTTTTTAAACTATTTTTTATTTTCTACTTTTTAGTTCGATTAGCAAAAAAGCGTGTTTTTTAGTTTTTTTTTTAACTATTTTTAATTTTTAGTATATGTAGGTGTTTACGAGTAATATACCATTACACAACCGCACACTAAGGATACTAACCTCAATGGTGGTGTGGAAACTAAAAATTCCCAATTTTTGTTTAAAAAAATACCCAATTCATGTTTCTACCGGTGTGGGAATATTGCCAAATGTTATAAAAAATGCACATTTTTCAGCGCTCTCACGAGAAAAAGAGTTTCCCATCTAGTCATCTATGTTGTGTGTTCCGAGTCGATCAGCATTTTAGAAGCCAGTGAAAATTAAGCTCAAAGATTGCGTTACATACATACAACCCGAGCTAATAAAAGTGTGTTAATTATTCTATTTGTATCTTAATTTTTGTTATAATTTTGTTCTGAGGTAATTGACTATGACTGATCGTTCGATTTGCTATTACTTCATTATAGGTCTCTTTATCATTAAAATTTATTTTCTACTTTTTAGTTCGATTAGCAAAAAAGCGTGTTTTTTAGTTTTTTTAAACTATTTTTTATTTTCTACTTTTTAGTTCGATTAGGAAAAAAACGTGTTTTTTAGTTTCTTTAAACAATTTTTTTTTATTATGATTGAAAATTATTGTTATCATTGCAGTCAGTGAATAAATCATTCGATATATTCGTGCTATATTTAATTCCTTTCTTATCGACTGTGAGTCTAAAGCTATGCAGTTATCGGCCGTGATAAAGAAGTAATCGGGATAAAGAACTTATTTCGTGGAGGGAGCCTGAGAAACTGATTTACAAGAATAAATAAAGATTTTTCATTTTACAACCAAATTCACCTTACTTTTTACCCACAGTAAAAAAAAGAAAATATTAATCCTGGCAATCCTAGTAAGGATAATGGAAAACTTTTATCAAATTATTGCATTGTCATCGGTCCTTGATAGGTGTGCAAAATTTCAAGTCGATCAGATTTTTAGAGGCCAGTGAAAATTAAGCTCAAAGATTCCGTTACATACATACATACAACCCGTCCTAATAAAAGTGTGTTAAAAAAATAATTGTTTGGCAATCTCAAATTCCACACACTAATAACGAGCCTCATGTGACAATGAGTGTGCAACATTGTGCTGAATCCCATAAACCAATAGCATTAGAAGCTCCTATCAAACCACCAAGATTGAACAATATTCCGTTTTTTTTAAATGATTGGTCGCAATTCAATTGCTGACACAAGTTTTTCATTTTAATAAAGTTCAATACTTCTTGTCGCAATTCAATTGCTGACACAACAATTGCTGACACAGTTCCGCTGGCTCCAAATTTAATTATTTTATTAACTCAAAGTGCTGACGACCTCAAATAAGCTCACGTTGCATTCAACGTGATGATTGCTGTTCGATAGTTAATATTAAGTGGCTAGTAAGAAAACAAATTATTAATAAATTAACAGTCCGACTAAGAAGACATAGTCTTCCGGCAAAATTATAAAAAATTAGTATTAATGAAAAAGTCCGATTAAGAAGACGTAGTCTTCCGGCAAATAATTCAATAATTTATTAATAAAAGATATAGAGGACATAGTCCACTCTTTTTAAAATAAATAAAATAAACAAGTATTTTATTATTTTATACTAAAGCCAGATCTACACTGCGTTACACTCACTAATGTTCGTTATAAAGAAATCTCTAGGGTACAGGGAATACGCTTTAGGAGTATTTTTAGACTTTATTTTGACGCGTAAAATATGCTCTAAATTTTGTTTTTGTCTTAGTTGCAATTTATTTTTTTGTTGTGTTCTAGTAATTAGTAGAGAATCAAATACTAATTTAAAAACATGAAATTAAAATATATTGTTTTGTTATAAAAGACTGAAATAAAATCCATATTATAACAAAATGCTTTGTACACTTTATTTTGACGCTCACAGTACGTACACATCACAAATCCTTGATTCACAACGCAGGCGCAGAAATAAACGCACTGTGTATTTATCCTCCCCAAGTGACTCGGCATCAATTCTCGGCGCCAATTTGTTTTTTTCTTTTTTAAATTTGTTTTTTCTTAATAATTTCAAAAGTAACGAAATAGTAAAAAAATAGTAAAAAAATAAAAATAATCAGTCGAAGAAATAAACGCACCGCCTATTTTTTCTCGCCACATGTTAGACTCGATATCAGTTCCCGGCGCCAACTTTTTTTAATCTTAACTTTTTTTTAATTAGTTTTTTTTTATTGAAAAAAATTTATGTAATACATTTTACGTATTCGCTTATTATTTCAAAAATAAAAAAAAATAGTAAAAACTTAATTGGTTTAATGCCGAGGTGAGAAGTGTGTTGTGTGTTGAGGTGAAAGATGTGTGGTGTTTTCAATTTTTGTGTGGGCAAAACTCAGTGTCGTGTCTATAAAGTCGATGTTCTAAAATCCCTTACTACAAATCTTAAAATTTTTTTTTTTAAATATTTTTTTTTTTATGTAAGCGAAAAAAAATTTCTGTAGTAAATTTTACGTATTCGCTGATTATTTCAAAAATACGAAAATAGTAAAAATTTAATTAATTGGTTTAATGTCGAGGTGAGAAATGTGTTGTGTGTTGAGGTGAAGATGTGTGGTGTTTTCAATTTTTGTGTTGGCAAAACTCAGTGTGGTGTCTATAAGGTCGATGTTTTAAAATCCTTACTACAAATCTTTCAAATCTCAATCGTACTAAAAAAAGTGAACAGTAAGATTTGCTCCTTCTCATTCCATTAACATTCTCTGGTAGTATGATTGTGTACATGTTCGATAATGCTTTCAGCGGTCATTGCGTGGTTGAAATAGGACAAATATTATATATCAGCTTCATAGCTACAATTACATCAAAGAATGTTAATGGAATGAGAAGGAGCAAATGTTACTGTGCAAAGAGAAAATCTAAGCCTAGCGACTACAAAAACAAAATAAATTCGTATACGCAGTCGCGGCGGCCATGATTCATTTAGTCGCGACGCGCTGAACAGTCTCAAACATTGCATATCACAACAAATGTAAATTCATTCATAACTTTCTAAGAGCAAAGTACCTTCATTCATAAAACGAGCCGGCCATATGCAAATTTTCTCGACCATCCGAAAATAGTCAATATTGGAATATTTCGCGTCGAATTGAAATTATTTGCCAATATTTTGTAAATCTTGAATTTTTGTGATGTTGAGTGGCCGCGGCTCCGTATATATATATGCACCATTATATGCATGTAAACATGTCTTCCAACTGCTTGACAGCCGCAAGCCTGTGTGAGTCAAGAGTTCGCAAAAGCTACAGTAAGAGGCACAAAAAAAAAAAATATATGAAAAAGTTCTGGCCCAGACATTTCGATACTGGGGAAAATTTCTAAACCATTATTTTTCGTTCTCGCGTACACTTCATACAAAAGGTCTAAAAAGATATCAAAGTATATTATGTGGCAGTTTTGTTTACGCTTCATAATTCATAATTTTCGGCACAATGCTGTGCCTTTGAATGCGCGAGTTACATATACAAACAGTTACATTGTTACAGTTACAGTTAATAAATTCGAAGAATTTTTTAATGAAATTGACAATAGCAGTTGGTTGGTTGGTTAGAGTGGTGATTCATCCAGAATCCAACTAGCGCTTCCGCACCATTTTGTTGCCACATCCTCGTTACCAAATTGTTTAACAGTTATTTGCAGCAGGACTATATCCAGTCTGTGCGGTTTAGGAACCTTATTAGGTTGTTGACGTCTACGCCAGACAGTTGCTCGAGACTCTCGAACAGCGGTTTGCCCAGGGTTAACATTCTGTCCTTCCATAGGGCAGGGCATTCACAGAGGAAATGGAAGATTGTTTCCTTTTTCTGCGGTTGTTTACAACTATGACAGTATGTGTTGTGAGGGATGCCCATTTTGGCGGCTTGTTCTCCGATGGACCAGAAGCCAGTTATGACTGCCGTAAGTCTGCAGGTGTCCCGTCGTTTCATGTTTATTAATGTCAACGATTGCTTGAGGTTGTAGGTGGGCCATAACGTTCTGCTGATTTTGCATTTCGTTTGGTCTTTCCATCTACAATAGCAGTAACCAAATATCAATTTCCGGCACATGTCGCAATCCATAAAATTTCAAGAGAATAAACTAATTTTTTATTAAAACAGAATCATCAATTTTATTAAACCAATGTAATTTGGCAAGTAAGAAAAACAGAATTGCAAAATATTATATACCGAGTAAGCAAATATGTACACATAGGTAAGCTTTGATTGAACCTTAAGTGCAATAATAAAATCTGTGTAAATTGCACTTCCGCTCCCATACTGTAAATGCAATACTAAATAATATTAAAAAATTAATTTATTATTTTTCGGTCGCAATTCTGAGAATTGCAACCGTTTCAATAATTAACTTTAAGAAGAATAAAGAAAATAATAAATTTTGATAAATATTGTCAAATTCGCATTTTTTGCAATTCCGTTCCCATTACGAAAATGCAATATGGAATTACCGTATAAAAACACAAATGTAAATAGTTTTAAGTCAGTCTTGTTCCTCCCGTTCGTCGAAGTAGTGGCTGAGTTTAATAAATAAACAAAATAAAAGGAAACAAATTTGGTTTTTTGTATAACTCTATGTGAGTATCATTCTAATATCCGTCCAGAAAGCCAAACGCGCATACACACATACATATGCCTATAATTACGCATACAAACTTTCAACTAACGCAGAATATGTGCATAAAAACTGCGAATCGAATAAATGACTGATTTAGAAAAGTTCATTATTAATTATAGCTTAGCGCAATCGTGAAAGACGTGTTGTGTATGCAGTACATCGTCCCATATTTGACTCAGGTTCAAGTCCTGTACACACTTTTCTTTGTTCGATATTTTAATTTAATTTTTTGTATTTGGTTTAATTAGAATTGATTTAAAATAGTGTATTCAGGTTTTTCTAATACCTGTTATTTAGAAATTTATTTTCTATATAACATTATTCATACTTCTTTTGAATTGATTTATATGTAAAACAGCCATAAAGGCAATCATTTGAATATGCATTCTTATATTAAATCTCTTCAGTCAAATCTGAACTATTTACTTACATACGCATATTGATGAGAAAATATTCTAATACCCATGGATGCATCCAGAAAGCCAAACGCGCATACACGCATATGTATATAAATATATATAATATAAATATATACAAACCTTCAACGAACGCAAAATATATGCATATAAAAAACAACAACTGCGACCGTCTTCTTGTCCGTCAGTGAAAAGATGGGATATGTATACCCTATGAGCAAAAAGAACCGGGAAGGTGATGTTGACTGTTTTCTTCGATTGCCAAGGCGTAGTCCACCATGAGTACCTTCCATCGGGCCAGACAGTCAATAAAGAATATTATTTATCCGTTTTGAATCCTTTGAGAGATGCTGTATGTTGCAAACCGCCGGAAATGTGAGCAAACAATTCTTGGATTTTGCATGATGGTAACGCGCCATCGCACTGATCAAAGAGAATACGAGGAAGGAGCTGAAGGCCATGTCGGCCTACAGGGGCTGTTTGGAGGACTGGGTTAACCGTTGGCACATGTGTGTTGCTTCAGACGGGTCATATTTTGAAGGAGATAATATAAATTTGCCTTAAATTTAACTCTGTTTTGTTTAATTTAAACATTCCCGGTACTTTTTGATCATAGGGTACATATAAGCGGCTTTGCGGACAGAAATGTGTGATTCGCTGGAATTGTTCAAGGAATCTAAGTCGCATTAACTCGCGACTGTCGAACAGTTAGAAGACATATTTACATACATATAAGGGTGCATACATACATACGGAGCCGCGGCCACTCGACATGACAAAAGTTCAAGATTTATCAAATATTGGCAAATAATTCCTCGCGAAATATTCCAATATTGACTATTTTCGAATGGTCGCGAAAATTGGCATATGGGCAGCTCGTTTTATGAATGAAATTGAAATATGGGTTCGAACTTATGAATGAACTTTTTGATTTTGTTCTAAATTGTTCAGCGCCGTCGCTGATAGAATCATGGCCGCTGCGACTGCGTCTACGAATGTATTTTGTTTTTGTATTCGCTAGGCTTAGATTTTAGCTTTGGGCGACATGCGCTTGTGAGGTATGTGTTTTTGTTGTGTTCTAGAACATTTTAGAATATGTGGTGGCAAAGCGGCCATCGTGTTGCGCTTACTGTTGCTTTTGCGTCTATCAAAGTATTGTGTTTTTGTAAGTACAATATAAGGAATATCGACTGGTGAAAGACAAAAGTACACGGAAGCAAGAAGGGAGCGCTGTGCTCGCGCATATATGCATGGATCTATGAACGTGCATGGATGTAGTAACATATGAATACAATTATTTTGTAGGAAGTTTAGAAGGCAAGTAGGTATATACATATGTATGTATATATGCTAAGACATAAAGTGGTATATATACATACATAGAGCATAATTGCTTTTGCACTTGTTAGGAAGAAACTCGTTCACTAGTGCGTATGTGTATTTGATTTCTTGTAAGAATGTGATGTGCTGTGACATGTGCACATACATAAGTCAAGGTTATTGGGCATACATGTACATATGTATGAATGGAAGATGATGTTCTTGCGCTTGTGCATTATTGTTTTTCATATAAAAATGTACATACATACATATGTATGTAAATGCTGTCGAATACATAAAATATAAATTGACATACAATATAAAATAAGTGTTGATTTATCTTAAACCGTTCTTTTTTTCTGAATGCAAATACCTCCTATTGACATGTACATACATATTATGTATATTGTCATATACCATCATTTATGTACATGTAGAGTATACGTTCCTTTATGGATGTATGTAATGAAAAACGTCATGAATTACTTTCAGAATTTATTAAAATTTATTCGCGTCGCGCGCATACATATCTACGTAGACATCGCAAACCTTTTGTTCACAACGCAGGCGAAGAAAAAAACGCTCTGCGTATTTATCCTCCCCACGTGACTCGCCATCAATTCTCGCCGCAATTTTTTTTTTTCGTTGTTAAATTTTTTTTTTTCGTTGTTAAATTTTTTTTTTTTAAAGTAATCGTAAAAAAATGTGTAATAATATAAATTTTATGTATCCGCTTATCATTTCAAAAGTAACAAAATGGTAAAAAAATAAGCAGTCGAAGCAATAAACGCACCGCCTATTTTTCCTCGCCACATGTTAGACTCGATTTCAATTCCCGGCGCAACCTTTTTTTTTATAATTTTTTTTTTTTAATTCGTTTTACGTATTCGCTTATTATTTCAAAAATACGAAAATAGTAAAAATTTAATTGGTTTAATGTCGAGGTGAGAAATGTGTTGTGTGTTGAGGTGAAAGATGTGTGGTGTTTCCAATTTTTGTGTGGGAAAAGTTAGTGAGGTGTCTATAAACTCGGTGTGCTAAATTCCCCTAATACAAATCTTTCAAATCTCAATTGTACTAAAAATTCTTAACAGTAACATTTCCATCTTCTCATCTGCTATTATACCAGAGAATGTTAATGGAATGAGAAGAAGCAAATGTTAAATGAGCTTTTTTCGAGTACTAATTTGTAGATTGATACTAAGGGATTTTCAAATTCAACTTACCACACTAGTGGGGGATTGCAGATATTTACCACGCTATTGGAGGGTTTCTATATTTACTTACCACGCTAGTAGAGGAATTCAAATTTTTTCTACGTTTACCACACTAGTAAGGGATTTCATTAGATTTTTCACCAGACTAGTAAGGGATTCGACTTATTTCATGCCCACAGCGAAGCGAATCAATTTGCAATTGAGAAACGCGCGCAGCCAACTAATTTGTTGCGCAGAAGCTAAAGTCGACGGAATTATTCGTTTGGTTTTTATGGCATTATTGTGGTATTTAATTCAGGTTCAAATCCTGGAGAGTCATATTTTTTCCTTTGTACAATTTCTTTTTTACAATTCAGTTTAGTAAAATTGTTGAGTTTAATTTAATTATAATTGCTTTATAATACTGTTTCAGGTTTTTTTGAATTTGATATTTAGAAAATTTCTTTTCTGTAAAAAATAGTTCATACTGGATATGAACTGATTTTATATACATCAAAAAGGAAATATGTAGATATAAATATGCATATATTTAATCTCTTTAATCAAATCTAAGCTTAATTGATGAGAAAATATCATTCTAATATCCGTCCAGAAAGCCAAACGCGCATACACACATTAATGATGTATATAAATATGCATACAAGTTTTCAACGGACGCAAAATGTATGCATATAAAACAGCGAATCGAATAAATGACCGATTAGGAAAGCAAATTACTAAATATAGCTTAGCGCAAGCATGAAAGAGATCATACGCGTGCTACATCGTTCCGGATTTCACTCAGGTTCAAGTTCTGTACAACACTCTTATTTGTTCGTTACTTTAATTACATTTTTTGTATTTGGTTTAATTACAATTGATTTAAAATAGTGTATTCAGGTTTTTCTAATACCTGTTATTTAAAAATTTATTTTCTATATAAAATTATTCATACTGCTTTTGAACTGATTTATATGTAAAACATCCATAAAGGCAGTGCATATGAATATGCATCCATATATTTAATCTCTTCAGTTAAATCTGAACTACTTACATATACATATTGATGAAAAAATATTCTAATATCCATCCAGAACGCCAAACGCGCATACACATATATATGATGTATATAAATATGCATACAAACTTACAACGAAACTTGTCCGTCAGTGAAGAGTTGGGATATGTATACCCTACGATCAAAAAGTACCGGGAAGGTGATGTTGACTGTTTTCTTCGATTGCCAAGGCGAAGTGCACCATGAGTACCTTCCATCGGGCCAGACAGCCAATAAAGAATATTATTTATCCGTTTTGAAGCCTTTGAGAGATGCTGTATGTTACAAACGGCCGAAAATGTGAGCAAACAATTCTTGGATTTTGCATGATGATAACGCACCATAGCACCGATCAAAGAGATCAAAGAGAATACGACGAAGGAGCTTAGGGCCATGACGGCCTGCCGGGGGTGTTTGGAGGACTGGGCTAATCGTTGGCACATGTGTGTTACTTCAGACGGGTCATATTTTGAAGGAGATAATATAAATTTGCCTTAAATTTAACTCTGTTATGTTTTAATATATATAAACATTCCCGGTACTTTTTGATCATAGGGTACATATATGCGGCTTTGCGGACAGAAATGTGTGATTCGCTCGAATTGTTCAAGGAATCTAAGTCGCATTTACTCGCGACTGTCGAACAGTTAGAAGACATATTTACATACATATAAGGGTGCATATATACATACGGAGCCGCGGCCACTCGACATGACAAAAATTCAAGATTTATCAAATATTGGCAAATAATTCCACGCGAAATATTCCAATATTGACTATTTTCGAATGGTCGCGAAAATTGGCATATGGGCGGATCGTTTTATGAATGAAATTGAAATATGAGTTCGAACTTATGAATGAACTTTTTGATTTTGTTCTAAATTGTTCAGCGCCGTCGCTAATAGAATCAGTCTACGAATGTATTTTGTTTTTGTAGTCGCTAGGCTTAGATTTTAGCTTTGGGCGACATGCGCATGTGAGGTATGTGTTTTTGTTGTGTTCTAGAGCATTTTAGAATATGTAGTGGCAAAGCGGCCATCGTGTTGCGCTTACAGTTGCTTTTGCGTCTATCAAAGTATTGTGTTTTTGTAAGTACAATATAAGGAATATCGACTGGTGAAAGACAAAAGTACACGGAAGCAAGAAGGGAGCGCTGTGCTCGCGCATATATGCATGAATGTATGAACGTGCATGGATGTAGTAACATATGAATATGTCGAAGCATAAGTAGTTTGAATGTGTTGGCGACGTGACGGCGCGTGCTAGAAATGCGTGTAAGAGAAACGCATTAAATGTGTATTTGTGTTTCTTTGGGTATTTCATCAGAATCGCAACTGTAGTATGGCCTGATATTGCATCAGCCATCTTAGCGAGGCGACAGCGTCGGCAGCTGTCGCCGAGCGTGGTTCGGTAAGCACAATATAATTAGATGAACACAGGCAGTTCAGTTGTATTCGAGATCTGTATGCAAACGAAACTCGCCGCGCTAAAACAATGTCAACCAACAACAATATAAGTGATGCTGCAACATTGTTAAAGCATTAAAATCGGCGCCATCTGAAATAACAAATAATAAGACAGTAGTGTTGCGGAAATTTAACGCAGATCTTGTTGGCGCCGACGCGTCCGTAACGTACAGTAAATATAATTTTAGCTGAAAATACCATACAAGGCAGTGCGTTGGTGATGGCTTTGAGTGCAGCGTTGGAAGGCAGTGCGTCGCAGTGGCTTTCACAAATATGTTATCCCGAAATAAATTGGGCTGAGTTCAAGGAACTTTTCGTTCAGCGTTTTACCGGTGTGGAAACACCAGCTGGTCTGTTTTGGACTATGTTATCAACTAGCCCGACCGGCGGAAATTGTCTCTCCAATTATGCAAGTCGCATAGGGTGGGCACTCATCAATAAATGGCATAATATGGATGTGGAGGAGACTGCTGTTTCTGTGACGCTTGCTCAGTTGGCTCATATTGATACCAGATTACAACGTCTAATCTTTACTTCAAACGTGCGCACCAGGAGTGAACTACAGACCGAGCTTAAAGCTTTCACATTCAACAAACGGAAGAAATCTTTACAAGGAGAAACAGCTTCAACCGACATAAAACGGCAGAAATTTTCAACGATAAATTGTCATTTTTGTGGAAAATTGGGTCACAAGATGGCTGAATGTAGAGCTAGACAGCAACGTAGTCTTTCTCCCCGTGTTGCAGAGCATAGTGGCAAGAGCGTGTTTGGTCGACAACAGCAATCAAATGTAACCTGTTTCAAGTGTGGCGAAGTTAGACACATTACAACTCATTGCAGTAAGCCCAAAATGGACAAGGTCAAGGATACGTGTCTGGTGAAGAGAGTGCAGATTTGTGAAGTTGTCGAGCCCAAAGGAGAGATGCTTCATCACGGCGTTTTCAAGACAACATTTGACTCTGGATCGGAATGTTCTTTAATTAAACAAAAGATAAGTGCTAAGTTAGTTGGTAAAAGAATTAACAATGTAGTATTACTAAAGGGTATTGGCAATGACAGCATTTGTAGTACATTGCAAATACTTAGCAATGTAGAAATTAACAACCATTGTATTGAAATGTTATTCCATGTGTTGGGCGATGAATATTTGAAGAACGAAATTGTTATTGTCCGAGAAATATTATCGCAGGGTTTTCATGTCATTATGTCACCCGGGAAATTTGAAATTGTCAGATCAAAAATTCTAAACTATTGTTCAAATAACGATACATTTTCTAAAGTGAATACTGATCTCGTCGGAGAAGATAAAGATAAATTAAACAATTTATTGGAAACCTACTCGAAGTATTTTACAAAGGGAATTCCTTCTTCTACAGTCAGTACAGGTGAAATGAAAATTAAATTAGCAGACCCCAGAAAAATTGTTCAGAGAAGACCATACAGACTTGGCCCAAATGAAAGGGAGTTGGTGCGCGACAAGATTAAAGAGTTGTTAGAATGCAATGTCATAAGGGCAAGTTGTTCACCCTATGCAAGCCCTATGATGTTAGTGAACAAAAAGGATGGTTCTCACCGTTTATGCGTTGATTACCGTGAATTGAATGCTAATTCAGTTTCAGACAGATATCCTCTACCTCTTATAGTAGATCAAATAGCTAGACTTCATGGAGCTAAATATTTCACATGTTTAGATATGGCAAGTGGATATTACCAAATCCCCATGCATGAAGAATCGATAGAGTGTGCGGCTTTTGTCACCCCCGATGGCCAGTATGAGTTTTTATCAATGCCGTTTGGACTCAAAAATGCACCTTCAGTATTCCCACGTACAGTGATGCATACACTTGGAGAACTTGCAAATACATTTGTGGTTGTCTATATGGATGATGTGTTGGTGGTGGCTGCAACAAAAAGTGAGGCTTTAGAAAGATTACAGGTTACTCTTGACATTCTAACGAAAGCTGGATTTTTGTTTAATATTAAAAACTGTTCGTTTGCAAAGTCGACAGTTCAATACTTGGGATATGAGGTGAGCGCAGGTCAAATTCGTCCGAATTCACTTAAAATTTCAGCGTTAACGGCTTTACCGCCTCCTCAGTCGGCCTCTGCTTTAAGAAAATTTATTGGATTGGCGTCATATTTTCGGCAATTCATGAAAGGATTTTCCTGTTTCATGAAGCCTTTGTATCTTTTAACATCGGGAAAGAACGATTTTGTTTGGAAGCCAGAACATGAACAAATAAGACAGAAAGTTATTTCTATCCTTACAAGGAAGCCAGTTTTAGTTATTTTTGACCCGCAATATCCAATCGAATTGCATACTGATGCAAGTTCTCGGGGATACGGTGCTATCTTATTACATAAAATCAATAATAGGCCTCATGTCGTTGAGTTTTCCAGCAAAGCTGCTTCACTTGCTGAGTCACGATACCATTCTTATGAATTGGAGACTCTTGCGGTTGTCATGGCTATAAAGCATTTCCGACATTATTTAACCGGTAGAGATTTTGTTGTTTTTACCGATTGTAATTCACTTAAAGCATCAAGAACCAAACGTGAACTATCTCCCAGGGCCCAAAGATGGCGAGCGGTGCAAAATATATCAGTAGCTGCAGCATATAGTAAAGACCACTTTGGTAAAACAAAGGCTAAGGTTGTTGGATACAATGTAGGAGATTTTGTGTTGTTAAAAAATGAAGAAAGGCATCAAACAAAATTAAGTCCAAAGCTTAGAGGTCCTTTACAAATAGCTGAATTGTTAGACGGAGATAGATATATCCTTAGATCATTGACAAATAATAGAAAATATAAGTATGCTCACGAGAATATAAGAATATTGCCAGAGGAGTATGTACCAGTTGAACTAGAAAGTAGTGAAGAGGCTTTAAATGATAGTGAAAAGGAAACTGTTGAAAGAGACAGTAATGAAATGATTGAGAAAGAAACTGTTGAAAGAGACAGTAATGAAAAGATTGAGAAAGAAACTGTTGAAAGAGACAGTAATGAAAAGATTGAGAAAGAAACTGTTGAAAGAGACAGTCATGAAATGGTTGAAAGAGAAACTGTTGAAAGAGACAGTATTGATATAATTGAAACTGTTGAAAGAGGCAGTATGGATGCCTGAAAGGCTGATTATAAAACTTGAAAGAATTTGTCATAATGCAAGCACAAGTACAAAACAAATGTTTTGATCATGGCGTGGGGCGCATAACATGATGGAAATCGAAACCAGTTGGGTTTATGATAATGAAAAGAATTATTAATAAAGTAAATTAATTTAAAGATGAATTGTTTAAGAATGAAACAAAGAGTTGAATTTTAAATTTGTAAGAGATTAAAAGTTGAAACTAAAATCTGGTAGTTGTAATTAATAAAGTTGTATGGAAAATTAAAATGGTAATATTAAGTTCTATTCGATAATGATTTGATTTATGAATAAAATCATTTATGCAGTAAAACATTTTTGTGGAATTTCACGAGGTCGTGTTATGGTCAGGATGGCCGTGTCGAAGCATAAGTAGTTTGAATGTGTTGGCGACGTGGCGGCGCGTGCTAGAAATGCGTGTAAGAGAAACGCATTAAATGTGTATTTGTGTGTCTTTGGGTATTTCATCAGAATCGCAACTGTAGTATGGCCTGATATTGCATCAGCCAATTTATGCATCGTGATTGGTCGCCTTGTTTTGTAGCTTGGTAAAGTCCCGTTTTAGCGAGGCGAGGCGTTTTAGCTGTCGCCGAGCGTGGTTCGGTAAGCACAAGATAATAAGATGAACACAGGCAGTTCAGTTGTATTCGGGATCTGTATGCAAACGAAACTCGCTGCGCTAAAACAATGTCAACCAACAACAATATAAGTGATGCTGCAACAAATAAAATTATTTTGTAGGAAGTTTAGAAGGCAAGTAGGTATATATATATGTTTATATGCTAGGACATAAAGTGGTATATATACATTCATAGAGCATAATTGTTTTTGCACTTGTTAGGAAGAAACTCGTTCACTAGTGCGTATGTGTATTTGATTTCTTGTAAGAATGTGATTTGCTGTGACATATGTATATACATAAGTCAAGGTTATTGGGCATACTTACATATGTACATATGTATGAAAAGAAGATGATGTTCTTGCGCTTGTGCATTATTGTTTTTCATATACAAATGTACATACATACATATGTATGTAAATGCTGTCGAATACATAAAATATAAATTGGCATACAATATAAAATAAGTGTTGATTTATCTTAAACCGTTCTTTTTTTCTGAATACAAATACCTCCTATTGACATGTACATACATATTAGGTATATTGTCATATACCATCATTTATGTAATATACATATAGAGTATACGTTCCTTTATGGATGTATGTAATGAAAAACGTCATGAATTACTTTCAGAATTTATTAAAATTTATTCGCGTCGCGCGCATACATATCTACGTAGACATCGCAAACCTTTTGTTCACAACGTAGGCCCAGAAATAAACGCTCTGCGTATTTATCCTCCCCATGTGACTCGCTATCAATTCTCGCCGCAGTTTTTTTTTTTCGTTGTTAATTTTTTTTTTTTAATGTAATCGTAAAAAAATTTGTAATAAATTTTATGTATCCGCTTATCATTTCAAAAGTAACAAAATGGTAAAAAAATAAGCAGTCGAAGCAATAAACGCACCGCCTATTTTTCCTCGCCACATGTTAGACTCGATTTCAATTCCCGGCGCAACCTTTTTTTTTATAAATTTTTTTTTTTAAGTCGTTTTACGTATTCGCTTATTATTTAAATATATTAAATAGTAAAAATTTAATTGGTTTAATGTCGAGGTGAGAAATGTGTTGTGTGTTGAGGTGAAAGATGTGTAGTGTTTCCAATTTTTGTGTGGGAAAAGTTAGTGAGGTGTCTATAAACTCGGTGTGCTAAATTCCCCTACTACAAATCTTTCAAATCTCAATTGTAC
Source organism: Anastrepha ludens (assembly GCF_028408465.1). Classification (NCBI taxonomy): domain Eukaryota; kingdom Metazoa; phylum Arthropoda; class Insecta; order Diptera; family Tephritidae; genus Anastrepha; species Anastrepha ludens. The sequence continues at coordinate 61,192,549 of NC_071503.1, read as the reverse complement.
TAAAAATTCTTAACAGTAACATTTGCATCTTCTCATCTGCTATTATACCAGAGAATGTTAATGGAATGAGAAGAAGCAAATGTTAAATGAGCTTTTTTCGAGTACTAATTTGTAGATTGATACTAAGGGATTTTCAAATTCAACTTACCACACTAGTGGGTGATTGCAGATATTTACCACGCTATTGGAGGGTTTCTATATTTACTTACCACGCTAGTAGAGGAATTCAAATTTTTTCTACGTTTACCACACTAGTAAGGGATTTCATTAGATTTTTCACCAGACTAGTAAGGGATTCGACTTATTTCATGCCCACAGCGAAGCGAATCAATTTGCAATTGAGAAACGCGCGCAGCCAACTAATTTGTTGCGCAGAAGCTAAAGTCGACGGAATTATTCGTTTGGTTTTTATGGCATTATTGTGGTATTTAATTCAGGTTCAAATCCTGGAGAGTCATATTTTTTCCTTTGTACAATTTCTTTTTTACAATTCAGTTTAGTAAAATTGTTGAGTTTAATTTAATTATAATTGCTTTATAATACTGTTTCAGGTTTTTTTGAATTTGATATTTAGAAAATTTCTTTTCTGTAAAAAATAGTTCATACTGGATATGAACTGATTTTATATACATCAAAAAGGAAATATGTAGATATAAATATGCATATATCGTCCCCTTAGTAATAAAATAGCCTATAAATTTTTTGATGTTTTGAGAAAATGAATTTCAAACTTTTTGTCGAAAGTAGCTCTCACTCAAATCTCGTTATGTCTGTAAATATTTATTATTTTTTGACTGACGTTTTGACCCACTTTGTGGAACTAGAATTTGACAAAATTTTGACCACATATAAAATCGACGGTGGAGAATCCAAAAATTCAATAAAAAAATAATAGCCTATGAGCACATACGCTATTGTTATACCAAGGGGACGATATTTAATCTCTTTAATCAAATCTAAGCTTAATTGATGAGAAAATATCATTCTAATATCCGTCCAGAAAGCCAAACGCGCATACACACATTAATGATGTATATAAATATGCATACAAGTTTTCAACGGACGCAAAATGTATGCATATAAAACAGCGAATCGAAGAAATGACCGATTTAGGAAAGCAAATTAAGGGGTTATATACCTTGCGTTTTTCAAAAAAATCAAAATAAATTTTATTTCTTTATCGTAAAGTACAATCCCTTGAGAACATTTTCCAAAAATTTCATAGAGATCTGAGCAATAGATCGAAAGTTACAGCGTTTTAAATTGTGCGTCGTCACGTCCTGAGCGTACGGCCTCATGCGGCGCTTGAAACTTTAAACGCGATTATCTCAAAAACGTGTTTTTCCAAAAATGCTTTTGCGGTGGACGCGATTGCAAAAAAAGTATTCAACCGATTTTTATAATTTTTTTTTTAAATTGTTCGTAATTGATGTCGCCTCTTAGTGAACGATCAACTTTTTATGAATAAATTTTTATTTTGCAGATATGAATTTTTTAATGCCAATTTTAGGACTGTAGAAGTGGAGTTTTTTAAAAACATGTTCCTATTTTCACAAAAATCAAAATATTTAATATATTGATCGTTCACTAAGAAGATATAACCCTATACTAATGAAATCTTTTCGATTTTTTGATTTCAGTTGACTTGGTGGACTTGAATCGCGTCCACCGCAAGCCTCTTCCAAAAAAAGGGTCTTGGGGGAAAACGCCATAACTCCGCCATTTTTAAATATTTTTACACAAACAAAGCCTTTTTTTTTCTTTAAACATTGTAATATCCATTAATAAAAACTTTTATACAATAAAATTATTGCTACATATCTTTAAAAAAAACCCAACTTTCGCTAATTTCACCGGACCACAAGGTATATAACCCCTTAATAAATATAGCTTAGCGCAAGCATGAAAGAGGTCATACGCGTGCTACATCGTTCCGGATTTCACTCAGGTTCAAGTTCTGTACAACACTCTTATTTGTTCGTTATTTTAATTAAATTTTTTGTATTTGGTTTAATTACAATTGATTTAAAATAGTGTATTCAGGTTTTTCAGTGAAAAGTTGGGATATGTATACCCTACGATCAAAAAGTACCGGGAAGATGATGTTGACTGTTTTCTTCGATTGCCAAGGCGAAGTGCACCATGAGTACCTTCCATCGGGCCAGACACTCAATTAAGAATATTATTTATCCGTTTTGTAGCGTTTGAGAGATGCTGTATGTTACAAACGGTCGAAAATGTGAGCAAACAATTCTTAGATTTTGCATGATGATAACGCGCCATCGCACCGATCAAAGAGATCAAAGAGAATACGACAAAGGAGCTTAAGGCCATGTCGGCCTGCCGGGGGTGTTTGGAGGACTGGGCTAATCGTTGGCACATGTGTGTTACTTCAGACGGGTCATATTTTGAAGGAGATAATATAAATTTGCCTTAAATTTAACTCTGTTATGTTTTAATATATATAAACATTCCCGGTACTTTTTGATCATAGGGTACATATATGCGGCTTTGCGGACAGAAATGTGTGATTCGCTCGAATTGTTCAAGGAATCTAAGTCGCATTTACTCGCGACTGTCGAACAGTTAGAAGACATATTTACATACATATAAGGGTGCATATATACATACGGAGCCGCGGCCACTCGACATGACAAAAATTCAAGATTTATCAAATATTGGCAAATAATTCCACGCGAAATATTCCAATATTGACTATTTTCGAATGGTCGCGAAAATTGGCATATGGGCGGATCGTTTTATGAATGAAATTGAAATATGAGTTCGAACTTATGAATGAACTTTTTGATTTTGTTCTAAATTGTTCAGCGCCGTCGCTAATAGAATCAGTCTACGAATGTATTTTGTTTTTGTAGTCGCTAGGCTTAGATTTTAGCTTTGGGCGACATGCGCATGTGAGGTATGTGTTTTTGTTGTGTTCCAGAACATTTTAGAATATGTGGTGGCAAAGCGGCCATCGTGTTGCGCTTACTGTTGCTTTTGCGTCTATCAAAGTATTGTGTTTTTGTAAGTACAATATAAGGAATATCGACTGGTGAAAGACAAAAGTACACGGAAGCAAGAAGGGAGCGCTGTGCTCGCGGGTATATGTGCATGGATCTATGAACGTGAATGGATGTAGTAACATATGAATACAATTATTTTGTAGAAAGTTTAGAAGGCAAGTAGGTATATATGTATTATATGTATATATGTTAGGACATAAAGTGGGTATGTGGGTATAGTGGCAATTAATTGTTTTCGGTTCAGTAAAACTTATCTTTATTTTTAGTTTTTAATTACAATAGTACTTAGGTTAAAATTAGGATTAAATTAATTGTCTGTGATGCGAATTAATACAACACGTCTGTACTCGCCGGCGATTCGATCAAAACTCTTCGTGTTCAAATGCGTTTTTATATTGTCCTGTTATTGTCAGGGTTGCCATCGGGTCGTCCGTTTAGTCTGGTTGCCACATAGGTCCCCCCAGACTTCACGTTCTGAAACGTACGGGAAGTCTTATTTCTCGTCCGATACGGTTTGTTGACGGAATGCTTGTAGATATCTGATTTGATGGTGATGGTGTTATTTGCGATTTGTCTGGATTTTGTTGAGTTGACATTTTTGGTGGTTGGATATCCGATTGCAGTGTTTCGATAAAGGCTGGTTTCAGTCGGTCTATGGAAATGTTACTTCTGTTGTTGTTGTTGAGTTGGATGGTGAAATATTGCGGGTGTCTGGAGATAACCAGATATGGTCCGTCGTATGTTGGTACGAACGCAGGTCGTGCTTTGTCGTTGCGCACGAATACATGCGTTGCTTCTGCCAGTTTGCTGAATACTAAGGTTTTCGTTGCGTCGTGATTTGCGGTTTGGGTTGGTCGTATTTTTATCATCACGTCAATGAGCTGTTTGGCAAAATCTGATTGTGGCTGATTTATATAGCGATCGTGAAAAAATTGTCCTGGCAACCGGAGATTAGCACCATATACAAGTTGTGCAGCTGTTGCTCCGATGTCAGGCTTGAATGCTGTACGAAGACCAAGTAGGATTATAGGTAGGCGATTAATCCAATCATCTCGTTCATCACAGGTAATTGCTGTTTTCAACGAGCGGTGCCAACGTTCGATGATTCCATTCGCTTGCGGATGGTATGCCGTTGTGCGTAAGTGTGATATGCCTAGCATTCGTGACAACTCGTTGAATAACTGTGATTCGAATTGTCTACCTTGATCGGTAGTGTTACGTGCGGGTATACCAAATCGTGAGAACCAAACGCTGACTAGTTTTTTAGCGATTGTTTCTGCAGTAATATTTCTAATTGGGATTGCTTCAAGCCAACGCGTGTATCTGTCTATGATCGTAAGACAGTATTGGTATTCGTCTGATGGCGGTAGCGGTCCGATAACGTCGATATTAATGTGTTCGAATCTACTCGATGGTAACGAAATTGGTTGTAGTGGGGATCGCATGTGTCTACTGATCTTGGTACGTTGGCAGCTTAGACAGCGTTGGACTACATTAGCTATTTGTTTTCCCATGTTCGGCCAAACGAAACGTGTTTTGATAAGTTTCGTTGTTGCGCGCACACCCCCATGCGAAATTCTATGCATTTTCTCGATGATCTTCCTACGGTGCGATTGTGGAATGAACGGTCGTACTTCTGATGTAGCTACATCACAGCATATTTTAAAATCGGAGTTGGGTATGCTTATCCACTTCAGTTGCAAGGATGTATTGCCATCGATGAGTTTTTTCAGCTCTGGGCATTGTTTTTGATCTTCGGCGATGTGCTTGTAGTCGACAAAATTTGATTCAATTGCCTCTATGCGTGAAAGTGTGTCGGCTGCCGTATTTGCAGTGCCGGCAACGTGTACAATATCCGTGGTGAATTAAACGATGAAGTCCAGCTGGCGCAGCTGTCGCGGTGATGCTTTATCAAGCTTTTGATGAAATGCGTAAGTAAGTGGTTTATGGTCAGTTCTTACCTCGAACGGTCTTCCTTCTAACATGCAGCGAAAATGTTTTATTGCCAGATATACTGCGAGTAACTCTCTGTCGTAGGTACTGTACCTTTTTTGTGCTTCAGTGAGTTTTTGGCTAAAAAATGCTAACGGTTGAAATTCGTTGTGGACGATTTGGTGAAGTGCAGCGCCAATAGCGGTATCGCTGGCGTCGGTGCTCAACGATATTTGGGCGTTTGGTGCTGGATGAACTAGGAGTGTAGCATTTACTTGTTGTTTCTTACACTCGTTGAAATGAATGACTGAGTCGTCGGTCCACTTGATTATGGTCTTGTCGTTCTTTCGATTTCCGGGGATTAATTTGACCAGTGGTATTTGGTGATCTACTGCGTTAGGTAGGAAGCGGCGGTAAAAATTAATCATCGCCAAAAATCTTCGCAATTCTTTGGCAGAGGGAAATTGGAAATTGCTTAACCTTTTTCCGGCAATGGCTTAATACCTTCTGCTGTGACGATATGACCAAGAAATGAAATTTGTTTTTGAGCGAATTTGCATTTATTAAGGTTGATCGTCAGATGAAATTGTTGTAGTCGTTCGAAAACTTGTCTTAAGTGCGCTTTATGTTGCTCGATACCTTCTGAGGCGACACACACATCGTCAATGTACACGAACACATATTCGAGTCCACGGAAAACTTCGTGCATAAACCGCTGGAAGGTTTGTGCAGCATTGCACAAGCCGAATGTCATATGCGTGAATTCAAATAATCCGAACGGCGTTGCTATTGCCGTCTTTGGAATGTCATTGGGCTCGATCGGAATTTGATGGTAGGCTCGATTCAGGTCGATTTTACTGAAGACGTTTTTTCGGTACAAAAAGTGTGTGAAGTCTTGTATGTGCGGTAAAGGGTAACGATCTGGAATGGTCTGCGCATTTAGGGCTCGATAGTCGCCACAAGGACGCCACTCACCATTTGCTTTCTTGACCAGGTGCAATGGGGAGGCGTAAGAGCTTTTCGAAGGGCGGCAAATATCGAGTCTGCTTAAAAACTCGAGTTCTTCCTTAACTGCGTTTAGTTTATCTGCAGGGAGGCGTCTTGGTCGTGCGAAAACAGGCGGGCCTTTCGTTTCGATGCAATGCGTTACTCCGGTCTGTGATGCTGATGGAGCTAATGCGTTTGGATTACAGATATCACTGAACTCGAGAAGTAGGTTTGCGATTTCAGTGTTGTACCCTTGTGTTTCGAAGCTTGTTGTTTTTCCGAAGACGCATATGTTCGCGCGCCTTGGTGCTGTAGTGCTGACAGTTAATGTAGAATTTTTGATGTCGACGATTAAATTGAAATGGCGGACGAAATCTGCACCGATGACTGCATACTTCGTTTCTGCAATGACGAAATCCCAAGTAAGTTTGTGCTGAAGGCCGAAGTCAAGTGTGCGACGTATCATGCCATACGTTTTGATGGCTGTACCGTTTGCTGCGTAAAGCGTGGAACCGTTAGATTTTGACAAGCGACACGCACGAGTTGCTGGGATGACCGATACTTCTGCGCCGGTATCGATCAAAAATAATTGAGTTGATTTTCTGTCAGGAATGAAAAAACGTTTAGATTTTGTGAATTCGGAAAATTTTACCTCTAGTTCGCATTGTGATTTGTTGCTCGACGATGTTACCCTGCCAGGACTGTCGAGCTTGATCCTTACCGCAGATTTAAGTTTTTTATTGAAGTTTGGATTTTAGTAGGGAAATCTCATGGATTTCGGCATTTACGGGCCTGAGTTCCATACTCACGATGGTACCAACAGGTCGGTAATTGCTCAACGTTGGTACTGCGATGTGGTGTATTCGGCCGTTTGGCCTTGCTCCGTGAACGTTCACGTTGTCGGCTGCGGTTTTGGGACATAAGCATACTTAATTTGTTGCTTAATTTTGCGATGGAAATGTCTTGCATTTCGGTTTGCCTTCGGAGTACGTTGAATTGATTTGTAGGAGTTGTAGGAGTTTCGATAGCGTTGACGGCTGCTGCTCGAACCGGTGGGGCTGAGTTGGAGTCACGACTTAGTGCGTCGAGTACTGCATCGGCGGTAATGGCGAGTTGGTGTAACGGTGTGCTTGGCTGGGCCTGCAGCATCCCGGCAATAACAGCGCGTGCAGCTTCAGGCAATTGTTTCAGCCAATATTGTTGTATGACGGATTCATCGTTCGTCGCGTTTGTTCGCTGCATTTGGCTCAGCAAATGGCTGGGTTTACCGTCACCCAACTGAATTCCGGTTAGTTTGTCGAGTCGGGCCATAGCTGAGTCGCTAAATTTTTCGATGATGACCTTTTTTAGCGTGGAATAAGGTGACATTGTTGGTGGCTTGCGTACAAGCTCAAAAACTTGGTCGAGGATATAATCATCAGCATGCGCAATGATGGCGGTATATTTATCCTTTTCCTTACGTACGCCAAAGCCATGTAGTTCGAACCATGCATCTACCTTGATAAACCATGATTCGATGTTATACTTCGAGTTCAGTTTTGGAAACGGTAATTTTCCAAACACTGCGTTGATTTGCGGTCTGCCGCTGTCAATGTCTGCGTCGGCGTCTGCACCCTCGTTACCTGCTGCCTTGCTATCATCGTTTTCTTCTGTATTAACGTTCATGTTGTTAGGTCACGTAGCTGTAAAGGAACCGTTACTTCGTGTGCCGCTATGGTAGTTGGCTTTTGTAACGGTCGAGGAATTTTCACTGGCGTCACTCTTACACCGCACATGCACTTTTAGGTTACCTAAAACTAGCGTCACTTTTTTCCGTTTTATGTGCAGTTATGTGCTGCAGCGCTTTAGCCGAATTTTTCGTCACTTTTTTTGTTTTACGTGCAGCTACGCTGTGCACCGATTTAACTGAATTTTTTGTCACTTATTGCTCACTATCACCTTTTTTACGGGGTCACCTCTTGTGGGTATAGTGGCAATTAATTGTTTTCGGTTCAGTAAAACTTATCTTTATTTTTAGTTTTTAATTACAATAGTACTTAGGTTAAAATTAGGATTAAATTAATTGTCTGTAATGCGAATTAATACAACACGTCTGTACTCGCCGGCGATTCGATCAAAACTCTTCGTGTTCAAATGCGTTTTTATATTGTCCTGTTATTGTCAGGGTTGCCATCGGGTCGTCCGTTCAGTCTGGTTGCCACAGGGTATATATACATACATAGAGCATAATTGTTTTTGCACTTGTTAGGAAGAAACTCGTTCACTAGTGCGTATGTGTATTTGATTTCTTGTAGGAATATGATTTGCTGTGACATATGTATGTATATACATAAGTCAAGGTTATTGGGCATACATACATATGTATATATGTATGAAAAGAAGATGATGTTCTTGCGCTTGTGCATTATTGTTTTTCATATACAAATGTACATACATACAAATGTATGTAAATGCTGTCGAATACGTAAAATATAAATTGACATACAATATAAAATAAGTGTTAATTTATCTTAAACCGTTCTTTTTTTCTGGATGCAAATACCTCCTATTGACATGTACATACATATTAGGTATATTGTCATATACCATCATTTATAGAGTATACGTTCCTTTATGGATGTATGTAATGAAAAACTTCATGAATTACTTTCAGAATTTATTAAAACTTATTCGCGTCGTGCGCATACATATCTACGTAGACATCACAAACCTTTTGTTCACAACGCAGGCGCAGAAATAAATGCTCTGCGTATTTATCCTCCCCACGTGACTCGCCAACAATTCTCGGCGCAAATTTTTTTTTTAATGTAATCGTAAAAAAATTTGTAATAAATTTAATATATCCGCTTATCATTTCAAAAGTAACAAAATGGTAAAAAAATAAGCAGTCGAAGAAATAAACGCACCGCCTATTTTTCCTCGCCACATGTTAGACTCGATATCAATTCCCGGCGCAAACTTGTTTTTTATTGATTTTTTTTTTAATAATTTTTTTTTTTTAATGTTATTGAAAAAAAATGTTGTGTAATAAATTTTACGTATTCGCTTATTATTCAAAAATAAGAAAATACTATAGTAAAAATTTAAGGGGTCTAATGGCTTGGTGAGAGATGTGCTGTGTGTTGAGGTGAAAGATGTGTGGTGTTTTCAATTTTTGTGTGGGCAAAACTCAGTGTGGTGTCTATAAACTCGGTGTTCTAAAATCCCTTACTACAAATCTTTCAAATCTCAATTGTTCTAAAAAAGTTTACAGTAACATTTGCACCTTGTCATTCCATTAACATTCTCTGGTATAAGTGCATACATAAAACAACCATGGCAATATTAAAGCAAGTGGGATGGTGATGTAAGTTATTGTACAATGTTAATGTTAAATCAATAATCACATGATTTAAAGAAATATGTAGGGGAACTAAGTTAAACGGTTTAACTAACAGCAAATTAGTATTCTCCTTTAAAGTATTGTTGGGTAGCGGACCGCTAATGGAATTGTACTGCTACGTCTCGTGATACTCTCAAACAATAAAACAAGCATAATGTACTATTTTTTTGGTAATAAGCTTTTAATTTTTATGTTCAGATTGTAGTCCATAAAACAAAAAGTAATCAGATGGTGCAAGGTCAGGACTATATGGAGGATGTGGGAAAACATCCTAACCAAGCCCTAATAATGTTTGCCGAGGGGCCAAGGATGTGTGTGGCCTTGCATTGTCATGATGGAATACAATGCTTTTCCGATTTGTCAATTCGGGTCGCTTTTCTTCAATTGCATTGTTCAACTTCGTTAGTTGTTCAATGATCGTTCGGTTGGGTGGTAAGAGTTCAAAGCAGACAATTCCTTTGTAATCCCACCAAAAAATACCTTCTGTGAATCCTTCGGACAGCACAGCACTTTCAAGTTGATCCTTCATCTTGTTACTCATTAGTTGAGTTTGTTGCATCACATGACGGTGTAATTTGTCCACGTCACCCCTTAGTGTTTCCCAATGACTAGCTTCGTCCATTGCAGGAGCTACACTTCTTCCGAAAGCTAAATAACCCAGAAGCCTTAAATCGCTTTCAAAGATGGTCCTTCCAAGCAATTATCCAGTTGTTTTATGTAGAACTGAGCGATAGGCCAACAGGAACATTCGGATATTTGTGTCCGAATTTCCAGAGTGCGGTTGAATCGTTCGACCATTCCATCCGAATTCGGGTGCAAGGCAGTTGTACGTGTTTTTTTTTTAATTTCTAAAAAGCAACTCATATTTTTAGATACTGCGAAGTCGGAGTCTCTTATTTGGTCCGAATGTAATTTAATAGATGCTCCAAATCTGGCTACCCAATTCTGCACAAAAACCTCGGCAATGGTTTTGGTATAATCGTTTGGTAGAGCGTACACTTTTGGCCACTTACTGAAGTATCCCATAACAACGAGCACATATTTGTTGCCGAAGTCACTTGAAGGAAACGAATGGTGAACATGCGTTTTATTGCTGCAATCTTCTACGACTTCTCTCTTTTGGACTTTCGCTGCCAAATACTACGCGTATATATATGCAATTTACCCAGTAAAATAAAAGCTTTTTAGTGATATCCAGATGGAATTCCTCTAACGCGGACGTAATTTTTGATTTAAGAACTATAATCAGATTGCGGGAGTGATTTCCAACTTCGCATTCTCATACACAACGCAGAACTCCATCAGTTATTTTAAGACTATTTCACTGTACTCAATACGCTATAACCACAGGACTTTCCTTCGTTATTTCAGTATTAGATGGTCTGGCTCCAGGGTCTATCGCTTCCATGATTCAGTACTGGTACTCCATTCCCACTCAAACACGTTGCGTGAGTATGACAATAATTCGTTTTGCAAAGTATGACAAAAATTTAGTATCAAATGGAAGGCGCGGGAACAAAATTGAAAAATATGACATGCTGTGGTATGCATATGTATGTTTTAGAGGTCAGTTGATATGTGAGTTCGATATGTGTGGCTACAAATGTTTTATTGTTTCATTGAATTACTTAATGATTGCAGATGCTTGGCACCAGGTTCAAATCCTGGGACCGGCATCCCGTACATTCAAATATTGTTTTAATTTTACTTGTTTGACAATTATTTTTTCAAACATCTTCAAAAAAATTATAAACGTTACTTTTCATTATGCTTTTAAATTATTTATTAAAATATAGCATTTATGTAGATCACCTACATATACATATATATGTACATTAGACTGGCCGCAGCTTGTATGGAGAAAAATAAAAATTGAAAATCCAAAAGTTTTCGGGTCGTAAAACATGAGGTTAGATGCAATAAAGAACGGTATATTTTTTCAGCCCGATCCGATGATGTCTAACCGTGCCCATTTGATCCCAAAGTATGGAAAATTTGAAAAAATCACAATTTTTAATAATTTTTTTTTCGTTTCTAATTTTTTTGTTCGAATCTTATATTTATTGATGTGATGCGATTTTAATTAATGATCTTGTTTACTTTATGGCGGTATGACCCAATTTATATCGCGAAAGCCACCTGACAAAAGGCGCTTTCAGCACACATAACTGATTAGTGATACGTGGAAAATATGTCACCGTCAGTTGAGTAATAGAAATTGTGTTTTATGAACGGTGTGTTGAGCCAGCTGCTAAATGAAATAATTATTTTTAAATTTTATGCACTATAATAATAAAAATAAAAATTTGATTCATAATCAACACTTTGGTGATCACTAAACAATTCATCAACTGTTGTGTTCGCTGAATACGCTAAAAGTTTTGAATTTTTACTCGACATTTGAATTAGTAGGCTTTGATATTGCATTTTTATTCAGTTTCAGTTGTCTTATGCGTAAAGTAATTAGTTAGTGAAAAAATGAGTTCAAAACCATTATCTGGCATTCCGAAAAAAAGATTACGTTCTAAGCAAAAAATATTTCTTGTGGGTGAATGTGAAAGTGTTATTTCGGGGGCAAGTTGCCATCAATGAAACAGGTGCTCCAATTATTGTTTTACAAAATGAGGCACGAAAACTTCATTTTGGAAAGCAGTATGAAATACACGATTGGTGCCACGATTGAATTTTGGAAAAAAGCTGAAATTCCCCCTGCGCAAGGAAAAAATTGTATTAAAAAACTTAAAAATCTTTACGAGGAATGGAGAAATTTACAAAAACATTCCAAGACTCCTAACGAGAAGTGTCGTAAAAATGAAGCAGAGTTTAAGGATAAAATTGAAAACTTCATATTTGACATTGCAGCCATGGATGCCTTAGGTATAATGAAAATGCACGAAGATAAAGACTTTCTTTTGCTCCAAAGAAATAGAGGACGTCCAGGTAGTATGTATAGTATGGTGCCGATACTGTACTCACAAGAAAAGAAAAACGCAAAGAGCAACGAATGGAAGAAGAAAGAAAGCGCGTTGAAAAGCATTTAGTTCATAGTAAGTTTATTAAGGTTAAGCTTTACTTTGCTTGAAAAAAGGTTGGGCCGAAATCTACTTTTCTTTCCCTGTCGTCACCATGCTAGTGAGTTGCTAGTCAAAGCAGTGTTCGAACTAAATTTTGGCAAATCATCAGCACCGGAAATTCCCTTGTTCAATAGTTTCTCTAACAGCTGGAAAAACATTAATTCTAAGTTATTCAAAAGTGGAATATCGGAAAATGAAGTTCGGAAAGTCTTTACAATAGCTGAAGTGGAAATATTTAATAATTTTTGTCTAACTGCATTAAATAGTCACCATACTCGTGCCGATTATAAAGAATTACTACAACTATCGTTGCTCTTTGTTGGGGAAGACGTACCAAATTTTTCACAAGTACGGTCACCTGGTGCAACATCACACGCAAGGTTTATGTCGAAGTGCCTATTTCGCGAGCAATTCGTGTTAACGACTTCAGAGATAAAGAGTCTAAGAAGCGTTTGTATTTTTTTAACCTGCATCTGCGTTCCATATTGGTTTCGTTGTGTGGATCCAATAGCTGCTCTACAAAATGACCTTAAGCTCAATCAAGATGTGATTGTATATTTCGATAAGAATGTATCCAATGCCTTGTTACATAAAATTAAAAATCATTTATGGTATTTGTCGGAAAAGGCGGTTGGCCTTTCATTTTTTGATGATCAAATTCCTTCACATATTAAGCGAAAAATGGTGGAAGCAATTACTAGCGATAACCAGAAGGAAGATGCTGTTCCAAAGAGAGTTGTTGCAACAATGCCAGAAATAACGCTTTACGGCAGCAAGAATATAAATGATTTTATTTCATCAAGAACTAAAACATTCTTTACCCGCTTTGGAATTGAAACAAGTTTTTTGGAATCAGATCCTTCAACATGGCAAAAACAAGGAGACTATATAGCGGGAAAACGAATTTGTTAGCATTTGTCTGTAGTTAATGACGCTGTAGAGAGAGCATTGAAATTGATCACAGACTACAACAGATCGCTTACTTATAATGAAGAAGATAAACAGTACTTACTGCAAGTTGTTGAGCACTACAGGCAATTGTATCCGTTTTACACCAAAACATCTCTCATTAAATAGACAATCAATTCTTTAATTAACATTTTATTAAATTAAAATAAATTATATAAATAAAGTTAAATTATATATATATTAAGTATATATGTTCATATTAAATTAAATTAAATTATAATTGGAAACAAAAAAAAAGTTTGTAAAAATTGTGATTTTTTGAAATTGTCCATACTTTGGGACCAAATGGGCACGGTTAGGCATCATCGGATCGGGTTAAAAAATTACACCGTTTTTCACTACTCCTAACCTCATGTTTTAAGACCCGAAAATTGATGGATTTAAACAAAACAAAAGTTACGGCCAGTCTAATGTACATATACATTGCGAACTTCGCAATATATGTAGAATTGTTTCGAATTCGCCAAATGGTGATATTTTTGCTTTGGTGAGTGTGTGCCGGTGCATATATGCATATGCCCGCCGACTTATACATTCTGTAAAAAAAGTAAAGGGAATTGCTTAATAAAACACAAAATAATTGTTTTATTATCAACATATATTTTGTCGCCTTCAAAATAGGCTCCATTCGAAGCCATACACATATGCCAACGATTAGTCTAGTCATCAAAGCACCTTTTAAACACGTTTGAAGAGATCTTCTTCAGCTCCTTCAGCGAATTCTCCTTAATGACCTCTATCGACTCAAACCGGCGTACGCGGAGTGGCAATTTAAGTTTTAAAAAAACTAAAAAGTTATAGGGGGATAAATCCGATGAATACGGTGGATGTTCGATGATATTTGTTGAGTTTTTGGTCAAAAAAGTGTTCACAATATGAGTCTTGTGAAACGGTGCGTTTTCATGGGGCAAGATCCATGAGTTTTCTTTCAACAAATTGGGCCGTCTCCTACGCACATTCTCTCTCAAACGACACATGACTTGCAAATAATATTCCATATATCCATTTGGAACGATTCCCGAGTGCACAACACCAGGATAATCAAAGAAAACGAGTATCATGACTTTCACTATGACCGACTTTGACGTGTTTTTTTGGGTTTCGGCTCATGTGAATAGGGCTATTCAGCTGCCTGTTGACTGGTTTTCATGTCAAACTCATACACCCTCGTCCCATCACCTGTTATGATGCGCTGGATAAACGTTGGGTCCAAATTCACTTCTTCAAGCATGTCTTCAGCCACCTTCTTCCGATGAATTTTTTGAAAGAAATTCAACTCTCTTGCCTCATGCACAAGTAATGGTGTAAACTGTTGCGAATTGATTCGTGAGATACGCTTAGGTCACGAGCTACCTCTCTCAAACTTAAATGATGGTTTTCTCGCATCATTTTCTTGACTTTGTCGACGTTTTCATCCGTTGAAGACGTTGATGGGCGTCCAAATCGGGACAAATCTTCCACGACTTCTCGGGCCTCTGCAAAAGCCTTTTGCCACTGGTAGGCCCGTGCTTTTGATAAAGTACACTCTCCATAGGTTTCCTACAACATTTTCAACAATTCGGCATACGAAATCCCGTTCAGAACACAAAATTTAAGACAAATTCTTACTTCGATACTTTCATCCATAGTGAAAATCTCAGAGCACACCTGCGGTTGACTGATACAATTAAATGCCAAAAACATGCTAATTGACAGATTACGCTCAAACTTTGTACCAACATACCAGCAAAAATAATTTGGATACACATATCGATGGTTTTCGAGAAAAGCGACACAACTCAATATTAACTCAAATTCGGAGCTTTGCCGTTAAAAGCAAAAATCAACTACAGAGTTTATATATTTTTATCTGGAAAAGCGTCAAAAGCGAATCTTGAAGCAATTCTGAGAGATGGCGTTAGTGTCGTTTTGTCAGGTGATCGAATTGGCGCGTCACTTATCTAGAAAACTGACCCAACTCAGTATTTTGTATTTTTGAATTATGTCACTTTTCTCGAAAACCATCGATATGTGTAACGCACGCATGAAAATTTCGCAATATTTATATAAATGGTTTTTCAATAAGGGCGGGTAGATGTTGAAATGGAATAAAATGGCGTTTGCTGTGTGGCACGTAGCGCCGTCCTGCTGGAACCACATGTCGTCTAGGTCCATATGGTTCAATATGGGCCATAAGAAATTGGAAGAGCCACCTCGTCTACCGAAAAATGGGCGCAATGTTGACAATATGACAATAATTCGGTATCATGTGGAATGAGCAGGATATTGAAAAATTTAGCATACTGTGGTGCAAGTACAGCATGTTTTAGAAGTCAGTTTCTGTGTGAGTTTAATATGTAAGTTTGTTGCAATTTTTCTAACGCCCCTGTGGCAGCGATGTTTTATTGCTTCCTTGAATTACTCTATGATTGCTTTTACTTTAAATTTGAAAATTCGCCTTGTTTTTTTAACAAACCTCGTATGTAGGTGAATATTTTGTACAATCATTTCAAAAACTACTAAAAAACTGCTATTCGGCGGTACTCAATTTTATAATAAATAGTTTGCTGTTGCTGATTTTTTCTAATTTCATAGCGTACTTAAAACCACTTGGAAATATTTTGTTAAAAACTTGGTTCAATTTGATTTTGAAAAGAGATTTGTATGGCTTTCACTGGATATACATACATACATATAGCATTTATATATTGTACATATGTAGATACAAAATAGTAGCATATAGATGTATTGATTTATTTTTCACAAAAATCTTACAATACTATTTATAATATTTTTTACTTCATTTAATCATTTGTTAATCTATAAAAAATTGCCTTCACTTTTAAGCACCTGTAATCAAATTGATTAATTTTGTCCATTGATAATAATTTAGAACATGAACTATATTATTTCGATATTTCTAAGGACGGTCTTTCCAAAGAAAGTACAGCGTTATTGTTTTAATATTGGGTTCCTCCAAGAAAATGTTGGACTGTTTTCTTCTCATTCAAGTTACACAAAGAGCAGTTTTTATTGTAAAGGCTATTAAGCATTAGGAATTTTGCACTGCAGTTCATTTGCTTTTGTAAGCAAATTTAAGTACGAGTTGCGTATAACTTATTGTAAATTTCCACAATCTGGTTCAATAACTCACTGGTTCACTATTTAAAAAAAATTCTGTCAAGCCTAGACGCCTTATTTCGCTTTCGAATGATGTATGGTAAGTAATAATAATACTCAAATTGGCACGATTGGCATTCAGCCGCATTGCGTCCTAATACTTTCATACTAATAAGTCATATTAATATGTTTTTTTTTTTGGAGGGGAGGTTAAAAATGTCAGAAACATTCAATAGAATGTCAATAATATGCGGGGCACGCTCCCACTAAAACAGACCTCCCCTCTTCGGCTGACTTCCACCCTTGGGACCGCATTTGCACTACATCGAGGGTAGAGCCGTGATTGTGGATAACAACCACAAAAGAAACCTGCGTTTAGGCTCTCTACCTATGACGTATGTGCGGTAATGTCATGTGCATTACTGCCTTGTCTACGTATGATATGGTCGAGAGTAGTTAACTCAAGCTTTCGTATCTGTTGTCGGTATGTCTGAGTAGACCTTCTCTGGAACACTGTTTCATGGTAATTAACGACCAGGGCATTAATATTATTTTGCTCTAGCTGCCGGTATTGAAACAGCTCTATTGTTCGCCTTTCTTCATCCTGCTTTTGTAGCGTACGCAATAATTGCTTAGCAAACTTGCATGCAGCAATGTTTTGAAATGCACATACTGCCAGTTAAATTAGTCTCACTTGGCTGTCTTCTAAGAATAGTGGCTAACTCCTTACGTTCTCTTGGAAATCTTGGACAGTTAAAGAGTACGTGTCGCGCGTCTTCAACCTTCTCTGGGCAGGAGAGCATAGTGGCGATGCGGAAAGACCAAACCTATGCAGATGATACTTAAAGCAGCCGTGTCCGCTCATCATCTGTGAGAGGAAGTAATCCACTTCTCCGTGTCTTCGCCGTAACCACATGCCAAGGTTAGGGATAAGTTCGTGCGTCCAGCGGCCTTTAGAAGAATGATCCCATCTTCGCTGCCATTCATCAAGTGACGCCATTCGCTGTGACAACTTTTGCCATAATTTGATTCAACTTATTTAAGTTCCATTTACTTGTGTATTTAATTGGATATAATAAAAACTCCATATAGGTTTTTCACCTTGCCTTGGATAGATACGGTTTCGTTCACGTGCTCGGATATCCAGTGGAGCTTTTCCCGCAATCACGCAAATTGCATCATCTGATACTGAACGGGAAGCGCAGTCTACTCGCAAATCACTCATTCTATAAACCAGTCTGGCCCCTCGTAGGTGTGTTTCTCGGGATTGGGACCAAATAGGACCGGCATATAAGAGGATGGAGTCTATCACAGTAGATGGAAACCTCCTTCTTGCACCTTGGGCTACCCCAATGTTCGGCAGCAACCGCGTTAGAGCATTTGTAACTACGGCGCTTTTCGTACTGACTTTCACTGCGTGCTCTCTGAAGGTCATGCGCGAGTCCCCTAAGTACTGTATATCCGGTTTGGACTGGATGTTGAGACCTAAGTTATTTACTGTCAAACTCTACCTCTTCTTCTTTTTGCTCAATAAGACTGCTTTAGTTTTTTGCGCTGCTAACTGGAGTTTGGCATTGTATAACCAGCGCTCAATCCTCGCTATCGCATCGTTGCAGATGAGTTCCACATCAATGACCTGTTTTCCCGTTACAACTAACGCAATATCGTCTGCCTATCCTACCAGTGTCGCATTCATGGGCAGCTCCATTTTGAGTATATCATCATACATTGCGTTCCAAAAAGTAGGGCCAGGAACCGAGCCTTGCGGTACTCCGCCTGTCACTGTATTCAAGGATCCTGCCATCGAAATAGCTCCGGATAATCCGAAGCAGGTACGAAGGCACTCCAAGATTACTCAGTGCTGAAAGAATTAGCATCCAATTTGCTGAGTTGAAAGCGTTTTTATGTCCAGCGTTATGACAGCGCAATATTTCATAGAGCTGGATGCCCCACCTGTCCTGTTAATAGCCTCGCTCGCTTTTTTGACCAACAGTCGAATGGCGTCGACAGTGGATCCTGAAGGTGCATAGTAGCTTACAATGAATAGGCCGTCTACTGTGGCCCATATATATGCCTTCTACGGATCATCTGGCTTGCTTTGCAGCGCTTTATTTCCCGGTATCCAGATCGCAGCCACGTATATTGCATCAGCTAACCAGTTATAGGTGTCAATAGCAGAACATGGTTTGGAAATTAGAGCGATGTCGGCTTAAAGCTCATATTCCTCCACAATATGTATATATTGAGTAGTTCTGCAATGGCTGAGGTTAATTTGTACTATCCTCATGCGCGCTTTTTAGTAGCTTTCTTCTGGAATCTAGAACATTTTGTGCTCCCTTCGTTATGTGCACCACAGCAAAGTGCACATCTTTCTAGGTTCTTGCATGTTGCACCCCTGTGCCCAACCTGGCCGCATCTTCTGCAAAAATTTGATCTATCAATTCCTTTACATTTTGTAGCTACATGTCCATACTCCCAACAGTTGTAGCATTTAATAGGGGATGTTGCTTCCGATAGTGAGCACCGAACCTATCCTACGGAGATGTTTCAGGTCTATAACCATCACGGCGTCTTCTGCAGGAAGCGATATGTATGCTGTCTGCATACCTCCACACTGCATTTTTTCCAATCTTATTGCAGAGTCTCCTGGCCTCCTGACTTTAGCCTGTGTCTCTAGGGCATCCAACAGCTCTTTCTTGCTGCTAATATCCGTTACCAGGTCTTTGCAGCAAATAGTCATCACGCACCTGCACCGATGCGTCTTCCTTAAGTACGCCCTGTATTACTGGTTGTAGTATACGGGTACTAGTGCTTTTTGTTGTGCTGAGCTCAAGCAAAAGCACTCCTTTTTAGGTACGTCTCAAGGTATGGACCTCTACAATCAGCCACTTTGTGGCATTATTGGCTTTGACCGCCCGTAGGTTATCAGCATAAGACATCTTTTCTGATTTAGTCGCAATGAGGATTGCATTAGTTTTCGCGCGGAGGGAGGCCGACGTTTTACCGGGACGGGGGCAACTGTAGCAATATGTATACCGCAGTGTCTGAGGGCTCTCTATCCACATACTAATGGAACAGTCACTACAATTACCAGCCCACATAATCAATTCAAATGAAAACATAAATTTTAAGTCTGTTACAACCTAGTTTTTTTTATTGGGACGCGTTTGGCGAGATTTAAAGTAATTTGAAGGGTTATGCATATATGTGTATATATGAAGCTTCTTCGACTTCTACGGCGGAAAAATCTCTAGATCTTCTTTTAGATACTAATTTTCCAGGATGTAGCGCTAACGATAGGGCTGTTGGGAGAATCCAGTGGAGCAGCTGTGACCCACAACATCTTGCCGATGTAGTAGTCACAATAAAGAAGGTTGCATGGGCAATCAATTCATTTTTACCTTTCAGATCTTCAGGCTCTGACGGGACTTTTTTTTTGGGAAGTGTATTACGTAATGTAATGTACCATCTCTTATTTTATTTTCATATTTTCTTTTGTAAAGAAGGTTTAAACGAAAATGTCAGAAACATCTCAGAGGTGCCGCCACACCAATGGTATGTGGGGCACGCTCCCACTAATACTAAAAGGATCCTCCACCTAGGCTAATTCATTCCACGTGTTCTGCGTTTTCGTCAGCATTCAGGCAGTTTGGACAGAAAGGGCTGCCTGCCAGCTTGAAACGTTGCAGGTATTCTTAAAAACAGCCATGTCCGCTGACCAACTGCGACAGGTGATAGTCGGAGTCTCCATGTTTTCTCATTAACCACTCCTCAACACGTGATATGAATTTGTAGGTCCAACGTGCGCTTTGTGACTCATCCCACCACTGCTGCCACCGGCCTATTGTCAGCAATCTTTCAGCTGCTTTTTGTACTGGTGTGGGCCGCGCTCCATGCCTGTTATAGAGCCGAAACATTACATATGCCAAGAATTTCAGAAGCATGTTTCTATCTACTACGCAGATTGCATCAGACACCGTTCTATACGCGCAAACTAGACGCAGCGCGACTTACCTGTATGTCTGGGTGACTTCTCGTAGCTTAGACTTTTTGGTCTTACCCTAATAGGTGCTGCATAAAGAATTATAGAGTCAGCAATCAATGACAGTTGCCGTCTGCGATTTCGCTGGGGCCTTCCTATATTAGGGAGGAGTCGCGTCAGAGCACCATTGACAGAAGCCGCTTTGGAACTTACATTTATTAAATGCAGCTTGAAACAAAGTCTCGTGTCGATCCAGGCCCGAAATTGGATCGCCTTTTTCGAGATTGTACGGTGAGTACCTATGTTCAGCTCAAAGAACTTTCGCCCTCCAGCACTTATTAGAACTGGACATAACGCTGATGGGGCGCTCATCCATTTTCAGCTGTATTTGTATCTCTGTGTGTGTACGTTTTATAATACTATAAATTTTTCTGATGTCATCATATGTATGTCGACGTGATTCAGCACACTGTAACAAACCGTCGATATCGTTTCGCATGCGCTCGAACAACTCTGCTAATACCCCTGTTTTGGGTGCAGGTTTGGTAATTATCAGATTTTGCTATCCATTGTTCATCTTCGGGGTTAACTCTAGCTGCTGCTGGTGGCTTGTCGGAGTACCTGCCGGGCAACTGAGGGGAATTGTATGTGCACCATTTCGTTTGCCAGCTTTGAACTGCTTTCAGCTGTTAATGCCACCTGTGTATGGTTGCTTGTGGTTGCTGCTTTTTCTCGAGGGGTCCTGCTTATGACAGGGCTCCTTCGAAAGCGCGGGGCAACTTCGTCTTTGTCCGCTGTGTAACTTGTATTACTGCTGTTTTTTTTTTCAATTAATTTGTTAGGTTTTTCCATGCTTAAAGGGCCCAAACTTACAGCCGCGTGTATGTAGCCAGACTTCGATCCGGGACTAGTGGGGAGTTATCTGAACCCAGCCTAGAGCCTAGAACCCTTGAGCGCTCTGCAAGATCTGCCAGGTTTTAATAGGGCGGAGAAACAGAGAAGCCTTCAGTAAGACGTTTCAGCAAGACTTCACTACGCTTACTTGGATTGCAAAGGTTCACTGCTCCAGCCCGCTTGCAATCTGCTTCCACTCCAGTATGCCATGATTAGGATCTTACTGGAATCGGTCGTGATGGCAATCAGGCCACGCCATTGTTTTGTAATGAGCCGCTCCTAACGTGGAGCACAGACGCTGACCAGGATACCCGCGCATTCTGAGTCCGACGCTCCTGGGTTTTTTTATTTTTTTTTTTTTTTCATATCGACTGTGCGAAATGAAATATGTTTTGCTTGTTTTGGTCGACGAGTGGTATTTTATTTCCCACCTACCCTGTATATCTGCCGAGCATTCCCCAATCCGTCACCTGGAGACGTACGCGATGGGAGACAAGCAACAACGCACGGACTTGACTTGTTTTGGACCGCGAGTGGTATTTTATTTCCCACCTACCCTGCATATCTGCCGATCATTCCCCGACCCGCCACCAGGGCACGCGTCCGATGGGAGACAAGCAGCTCCACACAGAAGGCTCTGACGGGATCTTTCTCAAGATCGTACACGAAACTTTTGATAGTATTCCACCATGACTAATGGAAGTTTTCAAAGCGTGTCTAAACCTAGGTTATATTCCAAATAGCTCGAAACTTTTTATAGCCGTCTTCATACCAAGGTAGGTAGAAGAGGA